>NC_033802.1:870071-877857 GCF_001876935.1 Asparagus officinalis | reverse complement strand
GAGAAAATGAAAAAGCTTCGATATCAACGCCTTGTGATGACGGCTCAGAAGGAAAAGACGGAGTATTCCATGTCCCTATCCAACGTGAATGGAATTCGATACTACCCGACAAATTCAAATGATTAATTCACACCGTTTGACGCGGAAGAGCTCGCCTATTCAGCACTTGATTTATTTTCAACGTCTCATTTGGGTATGATCTCTGGAAACGAGGCTTTAATGGATGCGGTCATTCGTTGGCCACCCTTTCGCGGTCGGCCTTCGGTTCGGTACCGACGGCCAGCAGGAGCATCTTGGCGGAGATGAATAGAAAATTTATTCTCAGCACTTCTTCGATGATGACACCGAAGATCTGTCAATCGGAACCCTTCTGGATGAAAACAAAAAGACGAGGAGTTTTAGTCGACAGTTTTGTCAAAACGCTTCCGTAACAAGGCTGAATTGCAGAGTCCTGTTCAGAGGAGTTCATTCTAGCAACATGCCATAATAATCTTCTCTTCGATTCCTGAGTCTGGGGGTCGCTACCATCCAAACTTGGAACAGATTGAAAATGCGCGTGTGACAAGCTGAACACTTTCGTAAAGAAGAAAGCTGAGAGAAGCCAACCGGACGACATCTAGAATCACTGGGAACGCGACTCCCGAATCCGAGCGGTTTCAAAGGATATTTTTCTTTCGGAAGGATGATGAGCTCCAAGCCATCTTGGAATACCTCCTCCGCAATGACAAATCGAGCTACCACCTATTGAAAGATCAGGATGGAGCTAAGAGGATACGGATCCAAACTACTGTGCGCTACCACAGAAGGGTTTCTGTCATGCCCACCGGAGATTTGCTTTCGGACTCAAAATAATCCACAGCATTAATTGACTCCGGCGTCATATTGGCGAAACAAGCCGATTCAAGACGACCTAACTCCATTGGAATACCGAGTATAAACTGTTATCCCCAACTCAGTGGGTGACCGAACTAATAACTGTTTCCCCACACTCCAAAGAGCATATGAGTTATTAACTGCTTCTCGATTATCCAACTGAGTACAATGTTACACCACTTTGTAAGAAAGCTGGGGTGGATCAATTCATGTACGGAAGTTCCAGAAATGTTAAATGTAATATCTTTAGGGATAACCGATCATTATGAACAAAGGTGATAACACTAAACTCCTACTATTGACTTCTGAATTACTCTTTTTTGGCTGAGATGAATCGATCACCGCTTCTAGTCAATAATTCCCTCACAAAATTCCATGTGTTGGGTCAAACTTTAAACAGTTAGACAAAGCCAAAATCCCCTTCTTCGACTCGTTCCATGAACGAGAGGTCCACAACTTGAACGGATCAAACTTTTAAACAGTTGGGATCGTCTCAAAACTCACACTTGGTTCAAACGCTATACTACAGTTAGGACCACAGCCAAACGTCTCTTCCTCGTTCATTCCCACCAACGAGAGGTACTTTAGTTGAATAATCAAACTTATGACAGTTAGGATTATTCAAACCCGTCCGAATTCTCTAGTGGATATCCCACTTTGAGTTTTCTTTACGATCAGGATATAGAATATAAAATTCGTCCTCTCTGATCTGGGTTATCTCTACAAAAAACATAGAGATCAGGAGAGTAGAATATAAATTCTTCCTCCTCCAATTCCTGGTTCTTCTCTACCAACAAACAGAGACCAGGAGATAGAGATATAAAATTCTTCCCCCCCCTTCTTCTTCTCGATTCGGTTATCTCTACCAACAAACAAGAGGACATGAGATAGAAATAAAATTCTTCCTCTTCATCATCGGGTTTATCTCTACCAACAAACAACTGGACCAGTGGATAGAATATAAAAATTCTTCCTCTCCATTATCGCGTGTTTAGATCTCTACCAACAAACAAGAGACCAGAATACTCCAATAGGTATACGAGTCTAAACTATTTCCTAATCATAAACAGGAAGTTTCTAGAGAATATTACTCAAATATTCTTAAGATAACCTAGTTACCTCATAACGGGTATATGAGGTTAAACTACTTCCCGAACACTCGACTGAGTATATGAGTTATTAAACTGCATCTCCTTGAACCTCCAACGGGTACATGAGGTTAAACTGTTCCCGAACACTCCAATAGAAGCATTGAGCTTATAAACTATTTCTCCATTCTTCAACAACAGGTCTGCATTCAAGACCTTCGACGACGGGCACGCGATAAACGCAGCACCGGAGGATCTTAGCTATTCTACAAAGCATTGAGTAGATAGACTAAGAGATAAAGAAGTCAAGGATTGAAGCCATTCCCAGACCATTCTAGCAATTTCCTCAACAAAGAACTGTCTCGAGATGGACAGGGAAGCTATCATATCCAAAGCTATCCCGACTCCTCTCTAAAGAAATGAATGAGTTCTGAGATCTTTGGAGGGGTATCTGTAGCCGTCAAAAATGCTTTACAGAAATTCAAACACCACTCAAGCACGATATAGCAAGAATAATATACACGTCATCAAGCACATATGCGGCGCTGGCCAGGATATGTGCCGCGGCTACTTTGGCGCGGCCCCAGGCACCAAGTTGCCGCGTAAGGCGCCGGAGACCAGGTACCGCGGCTAAAGGCGCGCAGCCGTATTGGTGTCGCGGTTAACGCTGCCACCTATGCTGCCGCGGGCAGTTAAAGAGGATGCCCTACAGAGTTATAATGACAGTTATCTGATGATTATTTAAAGTCCACGATGGCTGGGTAATCAGAATAGAATGGTGTGCTGATGTGGAAAAGCAGATTAAACCACGAAAAGGTGGTTAACGGTAGTGCGTCCGAGGAACTGTTTCAAGACAACGTATGAACGTGGGTGTAACTGCCCTTTAGCCGCGGCAGTTTTTATTTTTTTTTGGTCGTGGAAAACTGCCGCGCCTTTTAGGCGCGGCATGTCGATGCCGCGCTCTTCGCGCGACAGTGTCGACTGTCGCCGCCCCTTTAGCCCGCGACAGCTCAGTACCGAGCCTAAAGAGTACAGTTAACTTGACGGCCTATTTTTCAGTTATCGTCTTTAAGGAGGCTTAAATACTCCCCCTATGGTCATCATGGACAAGGCTCTGAGCATTATCCAAAGCAGATTACGATCCAGAGAGCCTTGAGTTTTGGTGAATTGAGCAAAGAGAGAGTCTTTCTTCTTTCACAAAACATCCTCAATGAGCTTTTGCCATTCCTAGAGATCTCAAGCTAAGACTTGATCTTTGGAGGTGAACATCTGATACATCGATAGATATTCGCTTCAATTCTTACGTTCGATAAACAAGGAGGAATCTTAAACCCCTTCACGCGTTCAAGCAGAATCTGTGATTTGGTCGTCACGAGTCAAAGCCGCTCCCGGCACAGTGCAAAGAATCTCACGCAAGCATCGATCCAAAACAACGATCCTGCGTTTGTTTCTAAAAAAGTTTGTAATTTTTCTTTTGTTGTGCTAAAAGAAGTCTTTATAAAACGTGGAGGGGGCTTAAAACATTAAAGCCCATTTTTTGGGGCTATTCCACATGGGGCAAAGTACAAGGGAGCTAGTCACACGAAGTTCCCACTTTTGGGGCCTGGACACATTTTTCCCTTTTTAATAACAATCCGGTAATTTAAGCCTTTTCCAAAAACAAGCTTTCCATTTTCCAAATATATCTTATCTCCAGTATCCCCTCTTCTTTCTTCTTCTTCTCTAAACTCTCCCCATCGCCATGGAAGCTGTCCCCTCCTCAGCCTTCGCCTTCGCTTCCCGCCACATCCCATGCCACGTGGCGCTCTGTGGTTCGAGAACCACCCTTAGGCCGAGGTCTCCCTCCAATTTGTCTTCTCCTTGGACTGGTTCCGGCCTCTCCATTGCATCCTCTCGCAAGGACATCTTTACTGTAAGCTCCTTCAACTTCAATTTAAGATTAGAACTTGTGCAATTACTGATATGGGTTTGGAATCTTTTCGATGCTAGAGGGAAGTATTGAGTTGGGTCAATTTAAAATCGAGAAATTTTGGCAGAAAGAGATTGTTTAGCGTGAGGGCTGAGATGTTTGGGCAATTGACAAGTGGGTTAGAAGCAGCTTGGAGCAAACTCAAAGGAGAAGGTCTCTTCTTTCCTTTGCTGTGTCTCACATTTTATTTGTGATTTCTAGTTCATAATGCAGTTCAAAGAGTATGTTTTCTTGAATTTTTTTCCTGGGAAATTCCATACTTGCAATTAACCTGTTTCATTACATTATTGAAATCAATGCGATGAAAGAATGTTTGAGTTTCTGTTTTATGATAAATGTGAGGTTCTCATTTTCAGTCAGAATTGGTGATTATTTTGTGGATGGCGATAAAGGAAGTTTCTGGGATTTAATCGTTTTAACGATATTCTGATGTTCTAGATATCTTGACAAAGGAGAACATTGCTGAACCAATGAAGGACATTAGGAGGGCTCTCTTGGAAGCAGATGTGAGTTGGTTATTGTTCATAATAAACACTTTTTTGTTATTGTAGTTCTTCCTTAAAAATAAAAAGATTATCAGGTGCATTGGTTTCTGTTAGTAAGTTGGTTATGAGTTTTAATACACCCCATTTGGACAGGTAAGTTTGCCAGTAGTGCGAAGATTTGTGGATGTGGTTAGTGAACGAGCTGTTGGTACTGGGCTGATTCGAGGGGTGAGACCTGATCAACAACTTGTGAAGGTAAAAGTGAATATAACCATGAACTATTTCATTAGTTATGTAGATGTCTGACTTCTTTTCATGATTTTTCCCTTGAAGTTTGTTCATGGAAATAGTGTAACTATAATCTATACCATATGTCTGTTGCATACAAAGAAATGACATATTCTAAGTATATTGACTGCAATAAGGACCCTGGTAACTGACACTTGCTTCAACACGAGTCAAGTCCTATTTAAAAGGCTTTGACATATTAATCACCATGAGCTCACATAGAGTCAGATCATGAGTTTTGCTAATAGACCTTCTTGTCCAAAGTAACTACAAAGCTGTTGCTAGCAGCACCGATGATTAACATCTCAAACCCTTTTATTTTTGATAAAAAGTAGATACGTTATTAGGACAGTAGCAAGTAGACAGATATATGAGGAGAGTTAAGCTTGACCTTGCATAACTGAACACTTTTGGCATTGAGATATAGAAAAATGCCAAATCAATTCCTTTGTCTTTTCCATTCACTTCTAGAAGTTCTAGCTTTATTGTGGCAGAGATTGTATTAATTCTAATATCCTTTGTCTTTTCCATTCACTTCTAGAAGTTCTAGCTTTATTGTGGCAGAGATTGTATTAATTCTAATACTTTTATATATTGCAGATTGTAAATGAAAGTTCTAGCTTTATTGTGGCAGAGATTGTATTAATTCTAATACTTTTATATATTGCAGATTGTAAATGACGAACTTGTGAAATTGATGGGTGGAGAAGTGTCTGATCTTGTATTCACGAAGTCTGGTCCAACAGTAATAGTACTTGCAGGCTTACAAGGTGTTGGAAAGACCACAGTTTGTGCCAAGCTTGCCTTTTACCTAAAGAAGATGGTACAGTCGGAGGCCCTTTTATCCACATTTTAGTACAGTCCGAAGCCCTCCATTCTATTGATACTAATAGAGATGACACAGATTACAGGGGAAAAGTTGCATGTTGGTTGCTGGAGATGTGTACAGGCCTGCAGCTATAGACCAACTCTCAATTTTGGGTGAAAAGGTATATTGCTATGATCTCAGTAGGATTTTATCTGATTCTAAAAGAAGAAAAAAAATCCAATTATGGTGTTTTTTTATTATATATCAACCTTTTAGTATTGATTTATGTTCTACTTATCTTTATTATCATTTTTTGTGAAGGGCAGTATTTTCTTTATCATGAAAAGGTAGTTAGACACATAAGAGTTGACATAAGAGTTGTGAATTGCATATTTGCTTCTTTTGTTTCCCTTTTCTGACAAGTGATAAAGCCTCATGTTTCGTCCAACATTCTTGAGATACGCTATCACTGATTTACTCCTTTTTATTGATTCAGTTGTTATCATTCATTCTATAGAGTCTATCTGTTTCCTCTTTTGCATGCCTTCTTTGTATTATCTGATTTCTTTTCACACTGTGTTTTCCCCTTCTTTTTCATGTGACAGATAGGTGTGCCTGTTTATAAAGAAGGAACTCAAGTAAAGCCTTCACAAATTGCTAAAAATGGTCTTGAAGAAGCCAAAAAGAAGAAAATCGACGTTGTCATAGTGGATACCGCAGGAAGACTGCAGGTTCTCTTAGAAGCTGAAATTATATATTCATAGATATCTCCATTCAGTTGTAGATCTTTATTACATCAATATGTAGTCTGGCTTTTATAGATTGACTCTGGTAGTATTAATTATAGTTGTATCTTGTGTCGTCGCTGTCTGCTTCTGGGTATCAAACTTTTATATGCTTTCGGCACTGAAAATTTATTTTTCTTTTGATTCAGATAGATAAACCAATGATGGAGGAGCTGAAGGAGGTAAAGAAGGCTGTAAATCCAACAGAATTGTTGCTTGTGGTTGATGCAATGACTGGTCAGGAAGCTGCAGGTATTATTAATACATTTACCAATTCAAACAAGTATTGTGATAAAATATTTTCTAAGCTGTATTATGCTGCAATATGTTTTAGTTTGTTGTTCTTATTGTAAGCCAACATTTCTTATTGTAAAAGTAGTAAGGATTAAGGATTTGTGTACATGAGCAACTGAAATTATTATATATGTTTATGTTATGGAGGTTTATCTGTTATACATGTATTGTTCCAGAGTAGTTTGTTCAGTTGTTTTACATTTTAGTATTTGCACTTAATAGTATGAACTATTTGCTTGTTTTCTCTCAGCTTTGACCACAGAATTCAGTACTGACATTGGTATTACCGGTGCTGTACTAACAAAGTTGGATGGTGATTCAAGAGGAGGAGCAGCTTTGAGTGTCAGAGAGGTATTTCTTTCATTATACATGAGGAGTTTTTCATCTTATGCTAGGCATATTAAAAGAATAGTTTTTCATGAAATAGGTTTGTATAAATCCAGATATATAAAAAGTGCACATGCCCCTATACCCCTGCCACTCTATATCTTCAGTAGCACTTACCACCTCTCAACCTCTCAACTCATGTAGTCACATTTATCACCCCTAAGTATATCCGTTCTCAAAATGCCAACCCAGACACAAGAAGTGCTAATGAATGAGTTGATGAGCAATAATTCCCTCTAAACACATAGATGATGGGGTTATCTACAATTTACGATTTGTTTAACTTGCCGTTTTAGGTATCAGGAAAGCCGATTAAGCTTGTTGGTCGAGGGGAACGCATGGAAGACCTCGAACCTTTCTACCCTGATCGTATGGCAGGACGTATCTTGGGCATGGGAGATGTTCTCTCTTTTGTGGAGAAAGCACAGGAAGTTGTGAGTATCCACAAAATTTCTTCCCTTCTTTGTTATACCATGCTTCCTAATGTATCGTGGGCCAAATTATGCGAGTAGATGAAACAAGAAGATGCTGAGAAACTGCAAGAAAAGATAAAGGGTGCAAAATTTGACTTCAACGATTTTCTGAAGCAAACTCGTGCTGTTGCTCAAATGGGTTCAATGAGCCGTGTAATTGGAATGATCCCAGGCATGGGAAAGGTATGTGTCGTCTCTAACATTGTTTTTAAATTGGAAATGAGAACTAAACTTTTTGTTTATTGTTGACACAGGTGACTCCAGCTCAAATCCGTGAAGCGGAGAAAAACATAAAAATTATGGAATCAATGATTAATGTTATGACCCCAGGTAATT
>NC_033802.1:854539-870061 GCF_001876935.1 Asparagus officinalis | reverse complement strand
TTTTTTCTTTAATCTCTATTTATTGTGTACTAGTTGAATATTTTCTTTCTCAGAGGAAAGGGAGAAACCCGAGCTACTAGCTGAATCGTCTACTAGGAGAAAGAGAATTGCTACAGAGTCCGGAAAATCCGAGAAGCAGGTCCTTTCTCGATCTTTCATGTAATAATAGAAGCATTGGTGCACCATATGCCTTTTGGCAATTTCTCAATAAACTGACGTGCATGTTAAACATTTCAGGTGAGCCAGCTTGTTGCGCAACTTTTCCAGATGCGTGTGCGCATGAAGAACTTGTTAGGTGTTATGGAAGGAGGATCAGGTCCTGAGTTGAGTAATCTCCAGGAATCATTGGAAGCTGAAGACAAGGTACGTCGGTTTCCCTTCGCCACGAACTGCTAATTCCTATTAATGTCTTTAATTTGTATAATCTTCTCAATGTTTGAAAACTTCCATGCGAAATGTCTAGTTCATGCTCGCCTATGCCTGAAGTGTCACAAACTCTTTTAAGTCCTGAGTGTCTGTGACAGTAAATACAACTAACTTGAATGCTAATTGTAGAGTTATTTAAGTGTACTTTTCGGTGTGTATCTCTAACATGCCCACATAGAACAAAAATCTAGCTTGTTTTAAGTAGCAAGTCTTAGATTTGAACTGATTTGTTCTAATACCATCTTAAAGTCCCTTCCATTATATCAAATTTCTGAAGTTATAATGGTGATTGAGAATTATAATTTTATATTCAAAGAGATTGTACTTATAAACTGTAAATTTCTAATACCCTTCACCTATTGATCTCTGCTGAACTCTTATCAGGTCCTGCCTGCCCTACTGCTAGGAAGAGTGAGGTCAGGATCTAGGAAGAAGTAATCGGCGGGAGCGAGACCGAGCCCTCGGGGTTTTGGAAGCAAGGCCTGAAGTCAAAATGTAGCTGAGCCTGAAATTTGGAATGAAGGCTTTGTTTTTTCGCCTTCTTCTTTTTGAGATAATGAAGGCCTTGTCGTTATTTTGTTATAGTCAGTTCATCAAATTTAATGCGGTATAGTTTTCATTCTTCTCTTTTCTGTTTAGACTGTGAAAGTATTCAATACATAGAATGTAACCTGTTGTTTTGAAAATGCAGCTAATGATATTCTTATCTAATTGAAGAGGTACAAGTCAAGGTTTTACTCTCGAAGGATTATATATGGGCCTAAAATGTAGCTTTTCCCATAAAGAGTTGTTAACATGAAAAAATATTAGCCTATCTTTTCGTTTTCTATGTGTGCGTGTGTCTTTATATATATATATATATATATATATATATTTTTTTTTTTTTTAAGATGTTACTTTTTTTATTAGTAGCTCTAACAATGCAACTAGCCAGCCAAAATCTAGCTTGCTTTAAACAGCAATGCCTTTATTTTTTCGAATCTGCTTTGGATACATCATACATGTCAAGTTGGATTTGAATCGATTTTGTTCTAACACCATTATAATCCCTTGCATTATATCAATAAATTGAAATTGTGATGGAAATCATGAGTGTTGTTTATAGTGTTACTGCCTACAGGAAGCAGAAACACATGGACATATATTTCCATCATAAGATTTATTTTCGTTGGTTTATATTAGGATCAAGATCATTTCCAGGTTGATCTTTTTGCAGTTTTAAGATATTGAAATGGGTTAGGTATTTATGGATGAGGTGGAGTCACAAATGTGAATTGAATTACCTCTATTGAGACTGAGTCTCCCGTTCCCTTCCTCTATTCTTTCCTTGTGTTTTTTTTTTTACAATGTTTTAAAAAAATTGATTATATACTTTGTGATTTAGCAACTTCAGTTCTTTTGTTACCTAATCATCATCAAAGTCAATAGTTTATTCTCCCAACGGCGTCCCGAGTTGGGTCCAAGAATCAAAAGGGTTGACAAGATAGATCCCTGAATTGTGGGGAGCTTGATGGCGATTTTCGATCATAAGAAGTTGGGACTCTGCCGAGACGACGGTGTGGCCTCGGAAGTGTTGGGGGATGGGGATTGAGTTGTCAGGAGAGACGGATTCAGTTTTCTGGCAAATGTCCAGATCTTCATCGCCCAGTTTGGAGGTCAGTGGAAACATTGAATGTTATATTTCCTTGTACATGAAGCCTCTCCTTTAATTTTCTCTATGGATTTGTCATCCATCATTTCCCCATATATACATCTTTATTTGGTTGCAGCTAGCACACTGTTTGTAGCAAGCCTAATGTCTGGCCCGTCGAAGCTTCTGTGCAGTGAATTTTCCAGGGAGTCTCATTTCTTGAGGACCATAGGGCAGGTAAGTATCCATCATGCTGTTATTTCACTTCTGCAGTGAAGTTGTCGGAGTGTGTGAAAATTGTACCCTAATTTATATGCCTCTGTATGATGTAGTTTTCTCCACTAGATGTTGCAAGTATATCTTGGGATTATTCTTCTTACATTCAACTGATGTTGAAGTCTGTGGTCGTCAATTTTACTAGCACAATTAATACGTAGAAGTTGGTGAATTGCATTATGTAGTTGCCTGTGAAATTAGCAGATAGTTTTAACTATTTATAGTTTGCAAATCCATTTCCCTTCCTCAAATTCATAAAACTTCAAAATTTTTTTTTACTTTTAGTCCCTTTGCCATGAATCACACACCCTAGACAACTTTCACATATTCAAAACAATAAAGATAAATTCATAATAGAATCCCTCAAAACAGACTGAAATTATGAAGGGAAATAAAAAAATAGATGGGTTGAATGGGTCATTTAAAGTTCATCTTAACAAATGGGTGACTTGGGCAGTCGACTCAGCCAGGGGTTGATGCGCAAGGCCGCAAGGCCTTTCGGACGTCGACATGTGACGCCTTTCGGGTCATCGACATGTGACGCCTTTCGAGTCGTCGACATGCAGTGCCCTTCGAGTCGTTCTCGCAAGATGTCGGCGTGTCGAGTCGACTAAGTTGGGACTCTGATTTTCTTGAGATGTTAACTTGATTATGCATAATGTGGGACACTTATCTGCCATTAATTAGGGATTATTTTTCATTACTAAAACGGCTATAACAGACACAAATCATGAGTTACATTCTAGAAAATTATGGATTTTGAAGTGTGCCTATTTACTTGTCATTGGTCAAAGCAGATGAAAATTGACAAAATTTATGTGTTATAACCCATCAAAATCATGAGTTTCAAAACACGTATGTTTACTTGCCATTTGGTTGTAACGTACAAAAATTGGTAAAAGGGGTACTTATAACAATGAAATTGTGTATTAGAAAGTAAACTTACTTGTCATTTGGTCGAAATTAACAAAATTGAGAAAAGTTGTAGGTAATTCCCATATATTTTGAAGTACACAAACCTATTTGCTATTGGGTCAAAATGAATAAATTTTAACAAAATCTTTTGATTATAGCCCATGAAAATCATGCGTTATAACCCCTTGTAAATTGTAAATCTCCAAAGTACTCTTATTGATGCTCATTTGCTCAAAATAGATGAAAATGTTAAAAAAATTTACGTTATAGCTTATAAAATCGTGAATTTGAAAGCATGCATAATTAGTTGTCATTGAACCAAAATGAAAAAAATTCATAGGTTATAACCCATTAAAATCATGAATTTTGAAAAAAAAATAATTGCCATTAAATTAAAATGAAGAAAATTTTAAAAAAATCGTGTGTTATAGCCCAAGAAAATCGTGAATGTTGAAGTGCACATACTTATTTACTATTAGGTGGAAAACTTACTTTAATAGATAAAATTATTGGTTATAATCGATGAAAATTAAGAATTTTAAAGTATGCATAATTAATTTTCATTAGGTCAAAATAAGAGATAGTGGGCAAAAATCTCAAGCTATAGTTGTAAAAAGTGTGTTTGAAGGATTCCTAATTAGTTGCCATTGAGTGAAGACAAACAAAATAAATAAATAAATAAATATTGTAGGTTTAGTTGATAAAAACCGTGAAGTTCGTAGTATGTAAATGTAATTGCTATTCGGTTGAAATAAACAACAACGGATAAAAGTTCGGTAGCCAACAAAAGTCCTGAATTAAAAAAAGGAAATTTAATGCTTTTAGGTTGAAACAAACGAAAATGAACAAAAATCATGGGTTATAAATTTATAACCCAAAAAAATTGCGAAGTTTTTAGTACGCAAAATTAATTTCCATTGAGCCGAAACAAACAAAAATGACAAAAATCATGGATTACAGTCTATGAAAATTGGGAACTTGTAAGTGCCCTAAATAATTGTCATTGAATCAAAATAAATAAAAGTGGATAATATTCATGTGTTATAGCCCATGATAATAGTGAATTTTGAAATATGCATACTTATTTGTCCTTGGGTCCAAACGAATGAAAATATAGAAAAATTATTGGTTACAGCCTATAGTACTGATGAATTTTCAAGTATATGCATAATTTAATTGTTATTAAGTCAAATAAATGATAATTGACAATAGTCATGAGTTATAGACCATGAAAAAAATTACAAAATTTGAAGTACTTCTAAGTGATTGTCATTGGTCGAAATAGACAAAAATGGACACATTTGGTTATGGGCTATAAAAATTATCAATTTTGAAGTATCCGTAATTAATTGATATTTTATTGAAGATGACAAAACGGACAAACTTTGTAGGTTATATCCCATAAGAACCATGAATTTTGAAGCACACAGAATTTAGTTTTCATTGGGTTTTTGCACGAAATTGACCAAAACAATGCTATGTAGCCCATGAAAATTACAAATTAAAAAAAAACTAAATGTCATTGAGTCGAACGAATGAAAATGAAAAAAAAATCATTGGTATAACCCATGAAAATTACAAATTTTGGACTATGTATAATTAATTTTCATTGGGTCGTAACGAATGAAATAGACAAAAAACATGGATTATATCCAATAAAAATTGTGAAAAACTCAAAAATACCTAATTACTGGTCACTAGTCAAAACAGATAAAAAATGATAAAATTTATGCTTTATAACCCATCAAAATCATATTGAAACAAATGAAAGTAGATAAAAGTCGTGGTATAACTCATGAAAGTAGTGAATTTAAGTACACAAAATTAATTTTTATTGGGGCGAAACATACAAAAATGGACAAAAATCTTGGGTTATAGTTCATAGAAGTTGGGAATTTGTAAGTACACCTAGTTAATTAAATTGGATTGAAGCAAACATATATTGACAAAATTCATGGGTATAACCCATGAAACTCTAAAATTTGAAGCATGTGTAATTATTTGTCATTGGTTTGAAATCGAACAAAAATGGACAAGAATCATGGGTTATAGCCTGTAAAAAATTTAAGTACACATTTAATTATCACCAAGTCGAAATAAATGATAATTGTCAAGAGTTATGAGTTATAGACCATTAAATTATAAATTTTAAAGTACTCCTATATTATTGTCATTTTTGTCAAAAAAGACAAAAATGGACAAAATTTGTCGATTTCAGCCTATAAAATCATGAATCTTGAAGTACATAAAATTTATTTTCTTTTGCATTGAAACATACGAAATTGACAAAAACTATGAGATATATCCCATGAAAATTGCAAATCTTCTAGAAATAAAACTAAATGACATTATGTAGAACAAACAAAAATGGACAAAATCATCGGTTATTACCCATGAAAATCATGAATCTTTTAGTACTCTAATTAGTTTCCATTTGATTAGACAAACAAAATAGACAAAAAACGTGGATTATATCCCATGAAAATTGTGAATTTTAAAGTATTCCTAATTACTTGTCATTGGTCAAAACAGATGAAAATTAATAAAATTTATATGTTATAACCCATCAAAATAATGAATTTTTTGTTTCACATTTCATCGAAACATACAAAAATTAATTAAAAATGGTAGGTTATAGCAATGAAAATCTGTATTTTGAATAAAGAACCTTAGTTGGCGTTGGATAGAAACTAACAAAAATTGTGAAATGTTGTAGGCTATGCCCATGGAAAATCATGAATTTTGAAGTACACACGTGTATTTGTCATTGAGTTCAAATGAATAACTATTAATAAAATCTTTTAGTTGTACCCCATGCAATTCCTGAACTTTTAAGTATGAATATTAATTGTCATTTGGTCAGAATGAATGATAATGGACAAAAATCATGCGTTATATTGCTTGAAAATTGTAAAATTTAAAGTACTTTTAACTATTGCTCATTGGGTCAAAATAGACGAAGTTAAAAAAGAACAATTTGAGTTATAGCCTATAAAAATTGTGAATTTAAAAGTGTATGCATTATTAATTGTCACTAAGTTGAAATAAAAAAATCATGAGTTAAAACCCATTAACATAGTGAATTTTGACAAAAGAAATTGTGATTGCCATAGGGTAAAATGAAAGAAGATCTAGAAAAATTATGGGTTAGCCCATGAAAATCGTGAATTTTGAAGTACACATTTATTTGACATTAGGTTGGAAACTTAACAAGATTGAGAAAATTTGTGGGTTATAAGTCATGTAAATCGGGAATTTTAAAGTATGTATAATTAATTGTCATTAACTCTAAATGAATGATAATGGACAAAAATTATGGGTCATAGCTATGAATAATAATTTTGAAGGGCATTTAATTAATTGTCATTGGGTTAAAACAAATACAAAATGGACAAATATCGTGGGTTATTTATGAGGAATAGTAAAGCCAACCTTTGAATGAAAACTTTGTGGAAAATATTTGGATGAATGGTAGTTTTTTCTTTTTCTTTTTTAATAAAAGGCTTCTCAAAGAAAGATAAAAGTACGAGATAATGTGGGTTAGATCTGTTTCACGTGTAGCATCTAGCTTGAATATATGGATTCATGCCTTTGAGGCTTTCCACCAAATTTCTCATATAAACGTAATTTTTATTCCTTCTATAATATCTGCTTCACATGAAGCCGTAAACCCCAATAATAGAGTTTAGAATCTAAAACAAGTAACTAATTTCAACTAACAAATTCAATCCTATCTTTAAAACTAACTCAAACAAATTCAACTCTATCCTAATTGACTAAGATCAAATAACTAATTCTAATTTATCTAAAATCAAATCTAAATTTAAAATCATAACAACTTTATTTTGTTCAAGCTGAACCAAATCTGATCTTTGAATTTGTCCTGCATCAATTATAGTTTATGAAAACTATGAATTTTGAGTTACACATAATTAATTACTATGGGGTCGAAATGAACGACAATGGATAAAAGTCATGTAGCCCACAAAGTTGCAAATTTTAAAAAAGAAAAAACTTAAAACTATTAGGTCAAAACAAACGAAAAGGACAAACATCATGGATTATAACCCATAAAAGCTGTGAATTTTTAAGCACACAAAAACCATGAGTTGTAATCCATGAAAATTGAGAATTTGTGAGCATGCCTAATTAATTGTCATTAGATTACAAATGAAAACGGATCAAAGTCGTGTGTTAAAGCCCATCAAAATTGTGAATTTTGAAGCTTGCATACTTATTTGTCATTGGGTTGAAACGAATGAAAGTCATGGGTTATAGCCAATGAAAGTCAAGAATTTTTAAGTAGATGTAATTAATTGTCATTAGGCCGTCATAAACGATAAATGACAAGAGTCATGAGTTACAAACCATGAAAATTACAAAGTTTAAAGCCTCCTAATTAATTGTCATTGGTTCAAACAGGCAAAATTGAACAAAAATTGCGGGTCATAGGCCATGAAAATTGTCAATTTTGAAGTGCGCATAATTAATTGCCATTTTGCCAAAAAATATGAAAATGGACCAACTTTGTGGGTTATATAATATAGCTTGTTAAAATCGTAAATTTATAAGCACACATGAAATTCATGATATATTGACAAAAAGCATGAGATATAGACCATGAAAGTCGCAGATTTTAGAAAAAAGACACATAATTGCTATCGGGTTGAAACAAATAAAAATTGTAAGATATGACCCAAGAAAATTGATAGTTGTTTACCATTTTGGTCGAAACAAATAAAAATTGATAAAAATTATGGTTTCATAGCCCATTAAAATTGAAAATTTTGAAACAAAAATAAGTAATTGTCATTGGCTCGGAATGAGCATTAAGGGACACAAATCATTAGTTATAACCCATAAAAATTGCAATCTTTGAAGTACTCCTGATTAATAGCTATTTGGATGAAACATATCCAAATGGACAAAATTTTTATTAGACCAGAAAAACTGCTCCGATAAAATTGAATGGTGAAAATTGCTTCAGGTAAATGAGGCTCTTCTAATAGTTGTTGTTGTCTTTTGCCTCACTGTTGAACTGATGCTATTTAAACTTTAATCTCGTTTGCTCGATTTAGTTATGCAGGCAAAGTTCACGAGACTTTGCCGTCCTCTTATTCAGAAAGCTTCCTCTCTGCAAAGGGTGTCGTCCAAGAGAAAAAGGCATGTTAATCAAATAAGTATTTTCCTGCAAGCACCACAGGTTATTTCAACCGTCTGTTTAATCGATAATGCCTTTTTTTTTTACGTTTCTTTGTAATCTTCCTTCTCTGATTGGCATATTATCAGGTTGAGGATCGGTAATCATCATTACATTCTGTCATTCCTATTGATTATTTTTTCTGTACATGCTGCGATTATATGTTCTATGTACTTTCCTGATTTTATTCATGTTTTTCGGTCGCTTGTATGCTGCAGCAAGTGGGTCTTAAATCCATAAATGAGTCTATTGCAACAGATATCACATACAACATCTATGTGCAGGGCGTAATACTGTTACTGATCACCTTATGTTTTTTTTTAATTATTGATAATTATAATTAAAAAAAAGTAAGAACAAGGGAAAATTTTTCGAGGTTTATGCCTCACCTCATAAGGGGCCTTGACAATTTATCTCATGCCTATTTCCTCTTTAAACACTAATATTAAGAGAGAGAAGCAATAGGGGTAAAAAAACTCTATGCATATTGCTAAGGAATTTAATAGAAGTTTGTAATCCAGATTACAATCTTTTAACTTTATTCATATAGATACAAGTCTAGTAAGACGTGATAAAGCTTGAGCCTTGCTCGTATTGTTTTATCACTTTTATGAAATGCCAGTAAGTGCATAAACACAGAGGCCATATATGTAACATGTATGGCCATTGAACACAACAATATCAAATTGCGTAGTAAACAGAAGAGTCTGCTTAGCTAAGGAGATTGATACAGCAGCGATCGTTCAGCAACACCAGCTGTTGTTTCCATATAGTAGGATTCAATGATACCTATCCCCCCCAACTCCAACTCCTATTCCGATTCCAACCTGCGATGAAGGTGCCGGATCATTAAATTCACTGTAGTCGATCGTGTTCAGTTTATTCTTGGCATATTGCCCGCTTCCAACGCGTACACCGCCTGCAAGCTTTGGTACATCCTTCAATTTTGACAGGTCAAATCTAAGTTTGACATCGTTACCTCCGAGCTCACTGGTGTTGTTACTCCCAATATCAATGCCATTATACTCCCCACCACCGTTACCTTCTTGACATTGAACGCCAGCGTATCCTCCACCGATATATCCTCCATGGGTGCGTTATTCCCCCGACCCGCATATCCTCCACTGCTGTTCTCACCCGCATATCCTCACCGCACGTATCGTCACCTCCACCATTAATATCCTCCTCCGACCATGTACTAGAGTGGTGATGCTTGGTGGCGTCGAGGCTTGACCACACACCATGGCTCCCATAAAGTGCCCCAGTCCTCTGCCCACACTCCCTGTACTACTTCACCAACCAGTGCTATAGTCCGCCAACCACATATCCATCACCACTGAGCTACATTGTATCCGCCATTCATATCCACCACTGTAGCCGTCCGCTATATCCACCACTGTATCTGCCACTATTAACCCGCTCACCACATTTGCTGCTGACCTCCCCTTCCGCCGCCTGCCCCAAACCGTCCACCAGAAGGTGGCTGCTCCCATCCGCCACTATAGGCCCCTCCCCATGCCCCCCCACCTCCACCTTGTGGTACCGGTACTATGGCTCCAGCGCCTTGTCCTCCTCCCCAGTAGTTGTCACACTGATGAAAGAAATCAGACCAACATAAAAACATCAGCTGAGTGTTACAAGAGAAGGGCGTGTTAACGCCGGTAATATTTTTTCTTTTGAATAGTTATCCTAAAAATTAATAGTTACTAGGGTCTGATCTGTGCAATAAAATGAAAAAGGAGTGTGTGGCAATGTAGTTTGAATTACTATTATCCCTGCACCAAATGAGTTAGATTTGATACTATATAGCAGAAATAAAGAAATCATGGGTATCCTAGCGGAAGAAGAGCATAACAGAAGCATGATCTTCTCTCTATATAGAACGTAGGAGAGAGCAGAAGCAGAGTATAGCGGAAGTATGATCTGTCTCTATAGAAAAACTGGAAAGGTGAGAGCAGAGCAGAATTTGGCTCTCTCCACACTCTGTAGCATAGATAGATAGAGAGAGAGAGAGAGAGAGAGAGAGAGAGAGAGAGAGAGAGAGAGAGAGAGAGAGAGAGAGAGGAGAAAAGTGCTCTCTATGGGTGGAAGAGGGGGAATTTGGCTCACCATTTTTTTCACACCGGAGGTTTGTCTTCTCTCAGCAAGAAAGAAAGTGGAGAAGGATTTTTGTGAGGGAGTTTGTTGAACCAAGAAGTGGATTTATATACAAAAGCTCAAGGTCCCGCAAGTGGGTCATTGGCATGAACGGGTAAAGTTAGAATATTCTCATTGGGAAACCAAGAGTGCACGTTTACAATCCGGGTCTTCTTCTTTCTTAGGGACTGTTTGTTTGCTAAAAAATGAGAAAACCCCCCGCCACGTCAGATTTCAAGAAATCTCCCCCTGCCACGTAGGATTTTGGTTTCAACCGATTTTCAAATCACATGTTTGTTTCGTTTTGTGATTTAAAGAAATGAGGGTGCCATGTCAGATTTTTGAGAAAAATGTTTTTGGTTAAAACATTTGAAAATGTCACTTTAATGAATTTTTAATTACTAAAAGCACTGTTGAAACAGTGACTGTGAATAAAACAGATTATTTAATTGCTGAATGAATTTTTAATTACTAAAAGCACTGTTGAAACAGTGACTGTGAATAAAACAGATTATTTAATTGCTGAAAACACTGTTACTATTGCGGAGCACTGTTGAAACAGTGACTGTGAATAAAACAGATTATTTAATTGCTGAAAACACTGTTACTATTGCGGTTAATTTCCATTTCCTTTTTTTATGTTCAAACAAACACAAGAAATGGAAATCGAAACACTGTTATTATTGCGGCTGGATTTGTTTCTTATGTGACGTGACGGTGACATGACGGTGATTTCATTGCGAAAAAAAAGAAATGCGGAAAATGTCTTGAAATCTCTTGAAATGAGTTGAAATGTGAGTTTTTTATTTTCGTTTTTTTTCGGAAAACAACCAAACAGCCCCTACTACTAACAAGTTTTTTTCTTAAATTTACCTATGATTAGACTTGCAACTAATTTCATTGTTGGACTTCAGATAACAGCAGAAAGATTCGACATTTAAATTGATACTTTTATTTCTCTTTTTCCCAAAGTCGTAGATGACATTCCGTCGAGCAATAGCATTACTGGAACACATGGATTTCATTATAATAATTACTGGAAGCATCCTTGTGTTTATCAGATATTCATACGAATTGTGTTCACAGGCTGCCTTAAGCTGCTGCTCTGCTTGGCTTGAATCTGCTTTAGTAGAGTTCTGAAATAACCACTGACATACATATAAAATATCAGCAACGGGGGGTTTTAGAAAACTTTTCGGGTTTCGGCGGGAGAGCTTTGAAAATTCGTATAAATTAGGGCCCAGCTTATAAAGGATTCATTTAGCCTGCCTGATAAAGTCGTGTTATTGGTTTCTTGTCCTTATAAGCTACGATCACCTTGATACTTCCTACTATTGAATAGATGTAAGAAGGTTTATTTTAGGAAAAGGAATGTATTGAGTTTTTTATATTAGGAGGTAATACAATTTTGAAGGAATGTATTGAGTTTTTTTTTTAAAATATTAGGATGCTCTAATTATTGATAAATTGGATTGCCAAATATTTCTGGAATAAAGATAATCTTGTGGAGAGTTGTGTCAGGTGTGCATTTTGTGACAGGGAGGTTAGAAGTTGAAGGCAGATCTCCAGGCAACGTAATCAGTGGTATTTCACTCCTCCTATTCTTTAATAAAAGCATACAGAATACTATTAATGTCCTAGAAAATTTTAGATGCTGATTGCTTGAGCTGCAATTTCATTATATATTTCTAAGATGAAGAAAAATAGTTCGTGCATACATTTTCTTTTTGTATTTTGTTTTAGAGTGTTCAGGTACACATGCATGGACCTTCTTCTCATGCTTTAAAGAATGATTGTAATTTTTAGCATTATTCTTTACTTTATGTCTCTAACCTCTTCATAGGTTACTGGTCAACATGAAACTGAAGCTTATCATGATGCCTCTACATTCTTTCAAATGTCACCACATCCATATTACATTTACACTTGTGTATTCATGACAAGGTATGAAAGAACAAGGAAACTCCTAAAAGCTTCACTTCTTCAATTATGATGAAGATGTGCAAACTAACGTACCTATACTGTCATCTTTCAGGGCCATGGCAGGAGCTCACTTTGAATATTCTGTCTGGTCACAGTGCATTTGGACCGCTTGAAGAAGGAATATATGGTCCAAGCAAATAATTGATAAAGGTGGATAGAATGTGGATTCATTTTGTTAATGATATCTTATTAGATATGTTTAATGTCAATGGGTCAGATTAGAGCTTAAAATTTGGCTACTGGATGGATGTGCTTTTGCACAGATATTCGACTCGTACAAATTGCTTCCATGCTCATATTTGAAACTTAATGTGATATAGTTTTAGGAGTTAAATGTTATAATTTGCTTACGTGTAGCGAATGTAGTGTAGTTGTGCGAAACCCAGGGGTTTACTGCCAGGATCATAAAAACAAGTTTTCCCCTTGTTTTAAAAAGTGCGCCTCTTGGTCGTGCGCGTATTCTTGACTGCTGACGCGAAAGGTTAACTTATTCACCGTGTGACGATAGGTTAACTAATTCGTATTGGTTTCATCTTAGTTGCATCAAAACCCAGAATAAATTCCTTTAAGCTTTAACCATATATTCCTTGCTTGTTTTATTTTTTAATTAGAGTGGCAGAACCTAATAATTCATAGTAATCACCTAGCTCTGGAATAATCATTGAGCATTTGTTGATGAGACTGAACGAACGAATAGGCTTTTTGTGATGGATTCCCTTCAAAAAGAAAAGCTTTCGGTGGTGGAATCTCTCTGGTTCATCTGAATGCCGTTTTTACCTACGTCATCGTGCTGACTTGCTAGTTTGCCAAGATTCTGAAAAGTATTAGTAACTGTCCTCAATCCTGATAAAGGAACATGGAATTAAGTTGACTTAAGATATACATGCCCTTGCCATCAATAAATCTTTAACCCTTTCTGTGCCTGCAGATCAATTCGAATTTTTTGTTTCCCCTGGTCAGCAGTCATTGAGCTTTGTTCTCCAAGAGACGACCTTGATCTTTTCAAAACTGAAAAGGGAATATATGTTCCGAGCAAAAGATTTTATTTTCTTCTACGCTGAAAGAAAGTTGTCTGCATAAAGAAGACTGTAACAGGAGATCCATATCGCACCAGGTAAAACATAAATTCAGAAAAGGATCAGCAAATATAACTGACAATATAGTGCATGAGATATATATTTCATTTACATTAGTGAATCAACCTATGAAAATTACTGATGCCTCTTATTCAATTTTGTAACTGAATACACAGCCTCAATAGATGACACAAATACATAACCGCGGGATAGTGGAACAGAAGTAAAGACACAGCGATATATTGTGTGACAACATCGTTGAGAAAAGGTTCGGTGCATTAAATATATGATGCAATTTTAAAAAATAATGAAATTAATGCTAAGAGGGCTAGCCTTGTTTTTACTGAACTGCAGCATTCTTCCAGAAACCCTGATCATTGATATCTTAATATTGGCTTATCCTGTTGATGTTTGTTGATGTTACCACATCTTCTTAATCTGGGATTGCGCATATTGTACCTGTCTGACCTTTTTAAAATTGATGTTTGCTTTTTCTCATGAATAGCTCTTTTTCGGCTTAGCTGGGTACATAATTAGCGAAATAAATGCTATCTGGGTGTTAATTAGGATGAGAGGATGACAAACACATGCGCACGTTAACCAAAAACTACACCATCACCCAAATCTTGTTTGAGCTACTTCTGCTTTCCTCCTTTTTTTTTGTCGGCAGTTGCACAAATAATTGGGGCAAATTCCAACGGTAAGCAAAATACGAAGAAGATTTTCGTTCCTTACATGTGAAGCTAGTTATTAAGGTTTTTTTTTTTTTGAAGTTGGTCTCCTTAAATATAGATGGCTCTTAGACTTACATCTTACAAGTAGAAAGAGTATTCTGTCAATTGTTCATATGTTTTGGTTTTGCGTAGAGTGGCAGTTTTTTTTAGAGCGGACACAGTTGTTCTTTTTCCCCCTCCTTTTTCAAATTTTTTTTCGTTCTTTCAAATTAGTAAAACATTGAGCTTGTTTCCCTGTGGACATATATAAGCTGAAGGATGGCTGTGATTCTACGTCCTTTTATGTCTAAGCAGAAGATTGTATATATTCACCCCTCCCTCCAATGGTCGTCTCTTATCCAACACCTCGATCTGCCTCGGAAAAATTCTTCCGCATAGAAAAAGCTTGTAGCTCAGCTGATTAGTCAAATGGTGAGCTCTCCCTCTGAAGCTCATACCATGCAGCTTTCAATTCTTTTAGTTACGCCTTACTGTTCTAAGCATTCATCTGTTTTGATTTTATATGTGCACTTTTACGCTTACCCTGTGGTTTACTTTGAAGAGTGAGTAGTGTGTGGTAAAGACATGCAGTTTCCAGTTAGAGGAGGGAGAGGACGGGGAAATGGACAGGGTGATGTAAGAGGTTATGGTGCTGATATCGGGAGTGGTAACTGGGCGGCTGGTGGCAATGATATCCGTATCCGCAATGTTCTAGGACATATTTCTGATGGCATGCAGATTGGAAGCAACAATTTCTCTGAAACCGATAATGTTGTTCGTATAGGTCAATCTGGTAACTCTAATCGGCCTGCACAATGTAGAGACGATGATGACACCGTGGAAGTCACAGGATGCTGGGGAGCATTGGTTGCACCAATAAAGAAGCAGCTTAGACGGAATAGCAAGTCATGACATCTCTCCTTTTCACTGATTTTGGGTTACAGTTAACATATGTATATGTACACACTATGTAGAATATGCTTTTGTACGAGTCCCCTGTTTTTTTTCTTCTTTGACTATTGAGGAAAATGGAAATATTCTGCTTTTTTACAAGACCTAAATGAAGTCCTTTTTTCAAAATTTCGGGTTTTAAGTGCCCACTTATCAATGTGTACAGGTATCTGATTTCAGTGGAAATGAAATTGTCAAGAAAGCAGGGAAATGCAA
>NC_033802.1:829127-854480 GCF_001876935.1 Asparagus officinalis | reverse complement strand
GCCTTCAAGCCAAAAGGTTCCTAAACATGGTCTAAGATGTTTGAGGTGCAATAGTTGGTGTCTGAAATTAGAGATGTCGAACAAGAGGGGCGACTTCAGAGCGTATTCTATAAATTTATGCTTAAATTTATGCAATAGTTGGTGTCTGAATTTGTTTTTCTTTTGACCAGAAAACAAGAAAAGGAGAATGGAACAAAAACTTTTGACAAAGAGTAATTGACTACTTATGCAATGATATACCATAGAATGTCTCTTTGTCTTACTTTCGCTTCAGCATGCACCTCAAATAGAAGCAAGATTTCCCTTCAATTATTATTGAGCTACTCCCCTTTTTATCTTTCGGTAAAATTATTCCTGATTCGGTTTCATGATGGTAGGGATATTAAAAAGATATGATCATCTATACTCTTAAATCATTTCGAATATTTATTCTCTGATAAGATTACAAAGATTTATATGTTTTAGAGAAGGAATATATAATTCCAGTTGCAAGTAAAAGTTGATAAAGACAGACTTCAAAATGATGATCACTCAAACTCACTAGTCATTCCATGGATATCATTATTATTCCCAGGCATAGAATATTTCAATTTTTATAAAATATTTTTACACTTCGAATCATGTTGACTAAAAGAAAGGATGAATTTGTTCATATTCCTCTAATATTTGCAGAAATTCAAGTGGGAAGTGTGACTATATGGTTTAAACATGCTGCTTTTTATTTTATTTTATTTTTTATATTTTATTTTTTGTGCGACTAACATCAGCCTAGTATGTGCCGACTAACATCGGCCTAGTATGTGCCAAGTAAACCTTGGGGTCTAGAGCTTTCCTTTCGTAGTCCAGAGTCAGGTGAATAGTACAAGTGTTGTAATGTCTAATAATTAGAAATTACAGATAACGTAATGACGAGATTGACCCTCGGACCTTGATGGTATCTGAACTACATTTCGGTGTGGAAAACAGGTAGTTTTCGCAAACAATGCAAAGGTAGCCAACAATTCTTCCAGTATAAATTTGCCATTCATTCAACAGCTAGCAGGCCTCTGAAGTGAACATGAGAAAATCTCTTGTCTACCTGGCAAAATCTTTCTCGAAGGCCAACATTCAAAGGATTTAAACCTCAACTTAGCAAAATGGTAAGCTCTCCAATCCTATCAAACCTATGCATGACTTACATTATAATTTTTTTCTGATTCAATATCGTTGTCTAGTCTGTCAAGCGCCATAATGCACAAGAGAAAAAGGATGTTGACGACGGTGGAGGAGGAAGGTCGACTGTTGCTTGTGATTTACAAGCACCTGCAACAGGTCAACCTGTGCGTAACGCCTGCACGATATGTACAAATAATGCATTTGGTGGAGGATCATGTGGTGAAAGCAACATTCCATTTACAGCTCCAGCTCCTGTTCTAATAGACATGAATGATGGAAGATGGAGAGGACCGATGATGGGCCCACCTCCGACCCTTGGAGGAGGATGGGGTGGTTGGCGAGGAGGAGGAGGAGGAGGAGGAGGACATGGCGTGGATATCGGAAGTGGCAATTATGGTGCTGAAGGGAATGATGTCATAATCCGCAACGTGCTTGGAAGTATATCAAATATTTCCGAGAGTACGCAGATTGGAAGCCACAACATCTCTGACGCTGATAATGCCGTGCACATTGATCTGTCTGCTGATCACCACAGTCGACAGACTGCAGATAGCGATGCTGAAGGCACAAGAGAAGCGAAGGATGCTCATCATCCAACAAGCGAGCCTTGAGTAGATGCCACTGCTTATTCTAGCTTCGTATGAACAAAAAACAGGAATAAAAAGTTTGGAAGTTAAAAGTCTGTAAAAAGGAAATGATGCCCTCCTTAAAACACGTTATTACTTCCTCTTTCATCTTAAATGTTGTTTGTTTTACGGAGCTCCTTCAGTCATCAGCCCCAGATGCTGAAAATTTTGAAATTTATTTGCAATAGACACCCTTGATTACGATCAAATTAAAAAGCTACACAAAATACATCGCTCGCACTCAGATTTCTAGTACAATCAAAGACAAGTGTTAAACAAACATACGTACACAAATATATATTGCATATACTCATAGCCCTTGCGATCAAACATTTCCAAAATATGCTCCAGTTCACCACCGACGCCTTCGATAACTAGTTGATGGTTCAGGCGTTTTCACGCGGATCACATTGTCCCTGCCTGAATAATTTCCACATCCCACCCGTAATTTGCCGTGAACCTGCGCAACTGCCTCCGCTTCATTGAACCGATCAAGACACATACCTATATTGTTGCCCACATGTCCGGCCCAATTGTCGCACCCGATATTGATACCATTCATGCTATTTTGTGGGCCATGGCCTTCGGACAACGAGCCTGGTGGTGGCGGCGGCGGCGGAGGAGGCGGGGTGGCATCCCCCAACACCACCGGCTCCATTGGAAATCTAATGACAATCGTGAATGTCAACTTCAAAATTCGATCCGGCCTAACATGACTACAATAGTATGCGGAGATGTGTAAAGAGTATAGAGCTCACCATTTTCTCCCGGGTTGAGTTCTCTCCAAAGGAGAAGGCTTTGTTATAACATTGTTCGGTTGGACTTCGCCGAGATATTGACTCTGAGGACTCAATCTAAGTCACCTGGCCGCTGATAATATTCCTTTGGAAAAATCGTGTGAAAGGAATGAAGAATTTTATGCCTAATTAATGAGAATAAATCATTGGTCCGCTTGTGCTTGTACAGCAACACATATATATATGTTCTTTCCCTGATAGATTGATCACTATTTTGTGGTTTTTAAGAAGGAAGAATAAAGCTAGATAGGTTACAATAATTATATGGATAAGGTATAAAGAATATGTGATTGGCTTCTTTAGTGACTCATGTACATATCTTTGATGCAATTGTTCTTTTGAGATGAATGTGCAAGGCAAAAATGTTGGGTGTCATTGTTATTGACTAGAGGTAAAAAATCGACTTCATCACTTTTTTAGGGTATGGTTTTATTATTATTATTATTATTATAGTAACTAGGACAGGACGTCCAGAGCTCTTATTAAGTAGAGGAAATAATACGAAATATACATGAAGAGGAGGGAGTTTTGACACCGTGACATATGGATTAAAAAGACTTAATCGGATTTTGTTCTTCAGAACAATATCATGTGTTTAGTAGTTATATTTCGGTGTTCTATGATTCCATCTTGGAATGCTTGTACATTTTCATGTTTTGGTTAATACGAATCCTTTTCACTGAGGGGGGGAAATGTACAATATATCTAGTCAAATGCACAACATGGTCCTGGAAAATGGATTAAAGTTTCATTTCACATAGAATTAGGGATGATAATGCACCAAGGTTGGGCAGAGGAGTATCCTTCCAATAATTTACAAAGTTTTGCCACCTTAAATTAGGGCCTGAATGTAAATTTGACTTGATCATATTAAACCCAGGCTCTATTTAAGTCTCTCTCAGTAAGTTACGGACTACTCTTTTACAAAATTTGAATAAAAATCTACTAAATTGCAATACAGTTATGACTAACCAATACCAGCCTATTAAAGTTTGTGAAAGTTAAAACAACACTATTAAAAAAATAGCAAATAAAATAGAAAATAAAAAACATGGCCCTCTCAAGCGTAATTTCGTAAAAATACACATATGCTCATGATGACTTTCAATAAATGGCTATAGTGAATGGGCTCAGAGATCGTGTTGAGTTTGTTAGGCTCGTTGGGCTTGTTTTTCATCAGGAGGACAATGAAGCCCTGATGACTAGAGCTCCAGCCCGTTACCATTACCTTGGTTGTAAAAATGCAGCCTGTCCTCCCTTGTCCAAGAATCTAAGGTGCGTACACTGTACATTTAACTTTATGTTGCGTTCCTAATTTTTTAAGACCACATCTCTCTCTCTCTCTCTCTCTCAAACTTTATTATAAAAACCTTTTTCAATCTCTCTAAAACTTGTAAAATAAAACCGATCTTTACATTGATGCACTTCCAAAGAAATAAACACATATAGATACATGTACAGTATTATTCATAGTAGTAATCCAAAATTCCATCAAAGAGACCAACACACAACATCATATATAGTCGATATAATTATCATGTATCCTTCAGATGTCACAATTAATACTCGATTATTAGTGTTCAAATTACCCGGACCTCGTTGCATCCGTTAACAGAAACATTATCGCATCCGAGTGAGATTTCAGACGCCGCACTCAACAACTTGTCAGTTTCAAATGCAAATGCTGTGGCCTCATTACCATGTTCCGGGCCAAATGTTAACCGTGGCCGCGGCGGCGGCGAATCACTACCGCATCCTCTTATTCCTCCTTCATCTGACCATCCAACTTCATAATATCCTCTTGCATAGCCTCGGGCTGCTGGTGGCGGCCGTGGTGGCTGGAATATTGGTGACGTGGCCCTCCCCGAATCGCGTATCCGTGGGCTCCACACCCAATCTCTTCCGACTGATTGAACATATTAAGCAATATATGGAAATAATGTTAGTGAAGTTTTATTTCATGATGCACATATTAAGAGAAAAATATGTAACTAAGAAGCTATCAATTTGGCCGTGAGAGAGAACCATTATTTTCTATAGCAGAGGTTGAACGCTAGGGTCGA
This sequence comes from Asparagus officinalis, assembly GCF_001876935.1. Lineage (NCBI taxonomy): Eukaryota > Viridiplantae > Streptophyta > Magnoliopsida > Asparagales > Asparagaceae > Asparagus > Asparagus officinalis. The sequence goes on along the minus strand of NC_033802.1, from coordinate 849,839 downwards.
ATGGTGTGAAGATGATCGACGCACTCTTCTATATATATATATATATATATAGAGCAAAAAAGTAGAAGAAGCAACTTGTTCTTATTGTTAAAATAAAAGAAAAGTAGAAGAATTCATTCCCATCAGATAATTAGGGATGCAATATTGATGTTTAAATATACAGTTCAGATCTTGGGCCTGACCTCAAAGAAGTAATTGGACTATAGAATGTAGAGGAATTCGATTTAATCTGCGTGTTACATATGTAAATAAATTTATTAATATAAAACACTTCAAAGAATAAACCGATTAGAAATAATTAAGAGAAGAAACTCATATGACTTCACTCATGGTTAAACTCTTAGATGGAAATTTATGTTTTTAAGAATATTATCTAGACATATATGGAAAATTTATATTTTCGTAAATGCAATAAATAAAGGGTAACATGGAAAATGTTGAACATTTTTTAATACGTTTCATTTTTCATCATATTTACATACGTAGAAATTGTTGATAATAGTGTATTGTAGTGGGTTTTAGTCCCACATTGCTTGGGAGAACAAACCTCACACTCCTCTACTTGTATAAATATATGTGCACACTCAATATTCAATTCAAGGGAAATTTACCCAAGATTCTCTCTCTCTCTCTTACTTTAACATGGTATCAGAGCTAGGGCTATTTCCCTTTCAATAAAATTTTTAACGCTTTTGCGTTCTTTTGCCAAATCTTGGCCTTATTGCTTTGCAGCCGTTTAATGTTTTATTTTTTTTATTTTTATTTTTAATTATTTGGCGTTCATCTGCCAGATATTTTGGCCTTGTCGTTTTGCGGCCTCTTAACGCGTTTCGCGTTCTCGTTTAACCTTCGGGTTCTATTTTAAACCTTCGGGTTTCATTCTAACCTTCGGGTTCTATTTTAAACCTTCGGGTTTCATTCTAACCTTCGGGTTCTATTTTAAACCTTCGGGTTTCATTCTAACCTTCGGGTTCTATTTTAACGGCATTGTCGTTTCAAGCCCGTCTCTCGGTCTCAAATTAACGGCATCGTCGTTTCAAGCCGTCTCTCGGCCTCAAACGAACGACATTAGTAACAGCATCTCGACATCTTAACGTCTCAAGATTGCTGTTATGGCTCCTTCAGAGAAGATTCCCAAACCACCTTTGCCCCTCAATGATCAAAGTGACTGGGCAGGGTGGTCCACCATTGTCACCAATGCCTTGCGTGGCGTTGGTTTGCTTGATCATCTCACCAGTACGGGACCAGTTCCACCGTCCATCAGCACTGTTGCTTCATCCAGTACTATTGCCTCTGGCAGTGGTGATGTCGATCTTCAGACTGCTCGTGCTCTCTATGTCAAGGAGAGTTCAGAGTGGCAATTGCAGGAATTTCGTGTTATGGATTATCTCACTCGCTGTGTTGGCTCTGGTCTCACTGTCGAGATTGGCTCGCTTCCCTCTGCTCAGGCCATGTGGACTCGTCTCACTGAGCGTTTCACTGAGTGCTCGGGTGCACGGGAGGCATATCTTCTGCAACGCATTTCTCTACAACGCAAAGGTAGTTCATCTCTGCAGTCCCATTTTGGACAAATGCAAGCTTTTTGGACAGAGTTACGCTCCATGCTTCCTGGACGTAATTCCACATATGAAGACTGGCTAGCCTGGTACGAACGGCATGAGGTGCATCAATTGTTTCAGTCCCTTCCTGAATATTCAACTATGGCTGATCAACTACTTCACCAGCCTCAATTTCCGACTTTGGCCTCAGTTATGGGAGCTCTCACTGCTTATGAGACCCGGCAGCAGACAGCACGACTCAATTTGTCAACAGACACTCCTACCTCTTCACTCGAGACTGTTTTGTCTGTACCTGTCACTGCTCCTGTTATGAATTATACTTCTCCACAGGCTCCCTCTCCACAGGCTCGATCTAAGCTCTCTTGCAAATATTGTAAGAAGGAAGGACACCGCATTGAGACATGCTTCAAGCTTCATCCTGAGTTACGTTCCTCAGGTACTGGACGTGGTCGGCGACCCCCTCAGTCTCAACCCTCTCGTACACCAGGATTGTTGGCCAATGCTATACCTTCTACTACTTCAGACTCTACTATTCAAGCTATTGAAAGTCTTCGCCGTCAACTTGATGCTTTTCAACATATCACCTCTACATCCGCCGCACAACTCTCTGGTATGCATTTTGCTGGTTCTTCAGCTAATCCTTCAGTCTCTGGTATGAATGATCTCTGGATTTTTGACTCTGGTTGTTCCTTTCATATGACTTGTAATGCCTCACTTTTATCCTCTGTCTTTACTTCATCCTCTCTTCCTCCTATCTACACAGCTGCTGGACAACCATTGTCCATTACTCAGTATGGCTCTATTACCCCACAAAATGATCCATCTGGTCGTCTAACACTTGGTCCCGTCTATGTGGCTCCACAATTGTGCTTGAATTTAATTTCTATTAGCTCTTTATGCATGGCGGGCCTGTTTGTCTCATTTTCTTCTGATACTTGTATTGTGCAGGATCCACAGACGGGCAAGACGGTTGGGGCGGGTCGTAGGAGGCACAAACTGTATTTTCTGGAATATCTTCACCTTCCAGAGTCCATACGTCCACGTTCTCTTGTTGCTTCTCTTTGTTCGTCAAAACCCTCTACCTCGCTTCCTGCCAATTTATGGCATAGACGACTTGGTCATGTGTGTAATAAAAGGCTGGAGAGTCTTATTCAGTCTGGAGTACTTGGTCCTGTATCATCTAGTTCTAGTATTGAGTCATGTGCTGGTTGCAAATTGGCTAAATTCACTGCTTTACCATTTAAAATGAGTACATCTGTATCCACTTCCTTATTTGATTTAGTACATTCTGATATTTGGGGGCCAGCTCCTTTGCCTTCTTCATCTGGCTACTTATATTATGTTAGTTTTATCGACGATTTCTCTCGTTTTACATGGGTTTACCTACTTAAGAATCGCTCTGACGTACTTACTGCTTATCAAGCCTTCACTGCTATGATTTTCACTCAATGGCAATCTCGTATTAAAGTTTTTCGTTCTGATTGTGCCAAAGAGTACCTATCCTCTGCCATGCGCTCTATCATGTCCTCTCATGGGACTATCTTTCAACAGTCATGTCCCTACACTCATGAGCAAAATGGTGTTGCTGAACGCAAACATCGTCATATCCTCGATACTGCCCGATCAATGCTCATTTCTTACTCTGTTCCTCGTCGTTTCTGGGCTGAGGCTATTCTCACCGCGACTCATGCCATTAATATCACTCCATCTAGCTCTCTTTCCGGTGCTACTCCTTATAGTCGTGTTTATACTCATCCTCCCCGTTATGATCTAGTTCGCGTTTTTGGTTGTCGATGTTTTGTTTTTCTGCCATCTCACGAACGTGATAAATTGTCTCCCAGAGCAGTTTCTTGTGTTTATTTAGGAATTAGTTCAGAACATCGAGGTTATCGTTGTTATGATCCCGCAACTCGTCGAGTTCATATATCTCGTCATGTTCAGTTCGAAGAGGATTCTCCATATTATTCTACTTCTGATGACTTTAATTTCCTCCACTCTACCGATCATGCTTCCCCGTCCACTGCATCACCCACTTCTTCACCTCAATTTTCCTTTCGAGATCTCCCTGACATCTCTCCCTCTCCTTCTGTTGACTCTTCCTCACCTGAGTCTTCTCTTACACCATCTAATCCATATCCTGTGGACACAACTCTCACTCCAGAAAATACTGTTGATCTTCATGCACCTGCGCCAGCATCTCCCCCGCCTGAGGTTCCTCTTGCTCTTCGTCGAGGCAAACGCCCACATGTCATGCCTGCCCGGTATGCTTCTGTTACTTCTTATTCACCTATCTTTCATAACTTTCTTGCTGCCATTCATACTATTGTTGAGCCAAAGTCCTTCCAAGAGGCAGTTCAAATTCCAGAGTGGCGACAAGCTATGGCTGAGGAATTTCAAGCATTTCAGCAAACTCATACCTGGGATATTGTTCCCTGTCCTCCTGGGATCTCTCTTGTTGGCAGTAAATGGGTTTATAAGGTCAAGTTTCGTCCTGATGGCACCATTGAACGTCGAAAAGCTCGTTTAGTGGCTAGAGGTTTTACTCAGCAACAAGGTATTGATTATGAGGAGACCTTTGCTCCTGTTGCTCAGATGCCCACTGTGCGTACTCTCCTTGCGGTCGCTGCTGCTCATCGTTGGCCCTTATACCAGATGGATGTCAAAAATGCTTTTCTTCATGGCTCTTTATCAGAGACCGTATATATGCAACCGCCTCCAGGGTCAAATATTCCTCCGGGACATGTATGTCTCCTTCGTCGTGCTGTTTATGGTCTCAAACAGGCACCCCGCGCTTGGTTTGAGTGTTTTCGCGATGTTGTGCTCAAAGCGGGCTTTATAGAAAGTCATCAAGATGCTTCTCTGTTTGTTCGCACTACATCGCGTGGCAGGGTTTTATTACTCATCTATGTAGATGATATGATCATTACAGGTGATGATATGACAGGTATACAATACGCAAAATCTCAGTTGCAACAACAGTTCCACATGAAGGATCTTGGATCTCTTCGGTATTTCCTTGGTCTAGAAATTTCTCAAGGCCCGCGGGGTGTATTACTGTCTCAACAGAAGTATCTCTCAGATATTCTAAATCAAGCTGAGTTAACTGATAATACAACTGTCGATACTCCACTCCAGCAGAATGTCAAACTTTGCTCTACTGACGGTGAGCCTCTATCTGATCCTACCCGATATCGACATCTTGTTGGTCAGTTGGTCTATTTGTGCATCTCTCGACCAGATATCTCTCATGCTGTTGGTATTGTCAGTCAATTTGTTAGTGCCCCACGTTCTGTACACTATGCTGTCTTATTACGGATTCTTCGGTACCTCCGGGGTACTAGCACTCGCTCACTTTTGTTTCCTGCTACATCTAAGTTAGAGCTTTGTGCATATTCTGATGCTGATTGGGCTGGTGATCCAACTACCAGAAAGTCTACCACAGGTTATTGTATATTTCTTGGTGATTCCCTTATTTCCTGGCGAAGTAAGAAACAAGATGTTATTGCTCTTTCCAGTACTGAGGCAGAGTATCGTGCAATGTCCACAACAGCTAAAGAGATTATTCATCTTCGTCGCCTTCTCAGTGATTTCGGTATTTCTGTTACGACTCCTACTCCTCTCTACTGTGATAATAAGAGTGCCATCCAGATTGCTAATAATCCAGTATTTCATGAAAGGACCAAACATATTGAGATCGACGCTCATTTTGTCCGTCACCAAGTTATCAAGGACAAGACAATTCTACTTCCTCATGTTTCATCCGCTGACGAGCTTGCAGATTTCTTCACAAAGGCCTTACCTGTTCATCGGTTCCAGTTTCTTGTACGCAAACTCACTTTGTTTGATCCAACATGAGTTTGAAGGGGGCTGTTGATAATAGTGTATTGTAGTGGGTTTTAGTCCCACATTGCTTGGGAGAACAAACCTCACACTCCTCTACTTGTATAAATATATGTGCACACTCAATATTCAATTCAAGGGAAATTTACCCAAGATTCTCTCTCTCTCTCTTACTTTAACACAAAGCATTGTAGAAATTCTGTGGATTGATGTCATGTAGGTGTAAAAACTCATGAACATTAATAATCACCAACATTCAAATATTCTTTCTTAAGGGAACGCGCTTTAGAAAAAGTCAAGCCTAGATAAACATCAACATCTTATATTGTGTAGTAGATAACTTGGAATATTTTCATGATTGCGAACTCTCCTAGCTGTTTTCTAGCTTCTGGAAAAGGAATACATCTTTCGGTGAATGATTAGAAAAAGCTATGGTGGGTACGTTTGTTGCCTGTCTATATGTATATATGAACCTTTTGGTGAAAGTTTTGAGATTGAACTTTTAATTAGATGGTGGACGTCAGCGTTAAGAAGCTTGCCATTTGGAACATTTTCTACCCATGCATTAATTTGATCCCCTCGTTCTTGGACATAATGTGATCATTCAGAGGGCCGGCAATTTTCTTGGTGAAATTGCGAGTAACTAGTTCCAGTACACTGCTTCATTAATACAAATTTGACGAAACAATTCAAAAGAATATAAATAAGTATAACCACATACGAAGAAGGAGTAGCTATGCTGAAGCAATAGCACTAAACAACCAAAACTAATAACAAAGTCACAAAAAAGTATAACCACATACAGTTGTTGAATCAGCTTATTTGGTCTTTCTCTGTTGGCTTGTGTAAAGTTGAAAAATCATATATAGATCAACAATAATAATGCTGATTACAGACAAATTTGAGATTATTTATTTATTTATTTATTTGATCACACCCTAGCTCCAAAAATGTGTCCTAACTACACTCGTTTGTAGAACAATTTGAGTTTTTTTGGCCCCATTTATCTACAATCTCCAAAATAAGCTTAAAAAAAACAAAAGAGCTAGAGAATGATGTTGAAAAGGGTGTAGATCAAACTCACCTCCGGCGACGAAGGGCTCCGGCAAGCTCTCGAGCAGGCGAGCTCGATTTGGCGATCTCCAGGCGACTTCGAACAGGTGAGTTGAGGAGATCAGACGCAAACTTCAGGCGAACGCAGACCTCGATCTCTGCGTTCGAACCTCCCCCTTTGCTGTGCGTTCGCCCCCCCTCCAACTCTGCGTTCGTCGACCTCAGCGTTCTTCGTTCGACCTCTGCGTTCGGCTCAGATTTTGGCGTCGAAGCGAACGCTGGCGACAGGCTGTCGCCAGCTCTCCACATCCGCCTATAAAGCCCCCCCTTTTGGCCCTAGGGTTCCGAGCCGAGCCTTCCCCTTCTCTGTTTTGTTCTTCTCTGGCGGCGACGGAAACCCCCCCCCCCCCACCCCCGCGCGCGATTTTGTTCCTTATCTTCTCACTTGGAATGCTCATTCCCACAAATAGTGGGAATGATCATTCCTAGGGAATGGTCATTCCAACATCTAAAATATTGGTGTGTTTGGTATGAGGGAATGGGAAGTGGGAATTGCATTCCATTCCTCCTCATTCCCGCGTACCAAACGAGGCGTAAAAGAGTAGCCGACTCTATAACAATAAAGTTTTATTACACACGCACCTCATATTTTGACCCTCTTCAATTACCAACTAACCAGAGAGGATCTGGATCCGAACCGCCGATCATCATTTGCTGCGTGATGCAATCTAGAGCACACAAAAATGTTAAAGGCAGGAGAATGTATCCTACGAATAGTTAGTCTTAAGCTGTTCTTAAAATTAACAATGTGTAAAGAAATTTATATTTTGATGCTGTCATATAATTTCCTTGTTTCTGTTGAAAAGGGTGTAGATCAAACTCACCTCCGGCGACGAAGGGCTCCGGCAAGCTCTCGAGCAGGCGAGCTCGATTTGGCGATCTCCAGGCGACTTCGAACAGGTGAGTTGAGGAGATCAGACGCAAACTTCGGGCGAACGCAGACCTCGATCTCTGCGTTCGAACCTCCCCCTTTGCTGTGCGTTCGCCCCCCCTCCAACTCTGCGTTCGTCGACCTCAGCGTTCTTCGTTCGACCTCTGCGTTCGGCTCAGATTTTGGCGTCGAAGCGAACGCTGGCGACAGGCTGTCGCCAGCTCTCCACATCCGCCTATAAAGCCCCCCCTTTTGGCCCTAGGGTTCCGAGCCGAGCCTTCCCCTTCTCTGTTTTGTTCTTCTCTGGCGGCGACGGAAACCCCCCCCCCAAATCGCAGCTGCGATTTTGTGATTAATCCCCAGCCTTCAACAGTTTAGTTGAGGGGGATTTAAGAAGAGAGAGAGGGAATTAAAGAGGGGTTTTAATTGTGGGGTTATTTATTCTCAAGTGAGAGAAATTGAAAGGGTTCATACCCTTTGACTATTAACACTGTAGCTACATTGTTTATTTGAGAAATCTCAGTTTTGAGATCTGCTCCTAAATTGTAATTTCTTGTTTGATTAATAAGAAATTATATGTGTGGCTCCCGAGGACGTAGGCAGTTGCCGAACCTCGTTAAATCTTGGTGTACTGTTCTCTATACCGCGTTTCCGTTGCATTAGGGGTTTCAGCGTTAAATTCCCAACAGTAATACTAAATGGAGAGAAGTTAAGCACTTAGGTTGGGTTGAATAAGAAAGATATCATCACAAGCATGTATTGGATTGGATTGGTAACCACCAGTGGAAAACATACAAATTCTAGACGGAACCTTGGTAGATTCTAGGCAACACAATAATTTGATCTTCAAGAAGACCACAGTTTGTGAGCGTCGACGCAGTTTACTCACTTGGAACCACCCAATGTGCCACAAAAGGGCAAAGTGGCTTTTTCTTTGTGCTCTCTGTCCTTTGCACCTTCTCCTCTAATTTACAAGTTTCACCAAATTTCCACTTGCTTTTTGTCTTCCTTCACTTGAACTTAATTGTTGTAGTTAGCCAAAGAATATTGAGAAGCGACCTAATTACAAAGAATACGAAGAAAGTATCAAATAGTTCCAGGTGTATACGGAGATATATAGTATCAAATAGTTCCAGGTGCATAGCATTAAATATGCACTAAATGGATGTCAAATGTTAGATCATTGTACATCGGGATTTGTCCGTGACCTTTCCCACTAGATACTTTCTCAGGAATGTGCGTTGATGATTCCTTAATGGCAGATGTTAACTTAGCTATTAACCTTGAAATAAGCGATGGAGAGAGAAGTCTCTTAATTATATATAATTAGCGTCCAACATATAACATCTAAATGATCGTGACACATCTCTCACATAACACGGGTTTCTGTTGAACCGTCTTCGTTATTACTTCACTCACTATATATGTTAAATAATAATGATTAGTATTATGATTGAAGATTTTATCTTGCCACTATATCTAATAGCAGTAGAGATCAGTATCTATCATATCAATGATTTGTGTTTTTGAATTGCATTACGATGTTAATTTACATCCCTACGCGACTCTCATTTCGCCTTTCTAGAATTCGACCGCATCTGATCAAAGGCCTTACACTAGAGAGTGTTGTGCCTTTCAATTCACATCAAAAAAATTTGAGCAATCTGCGTGCATTATTCTTTCGGGATCGACCATAAATCTGCGCCAAACCCAAATTTCTAGCTTGACCTTGTCAAAGCTTGGGCGGAAAATTAGTGTCCTAAACAAAGCAAACTAATCTGAACTGTCTCTCATCAAAAAATTGTCTAGCTAATCAAGCCGTACGTAACCAGCCAAAAGCTAACTAACAAACTCCCTACTATTTGAAGGAGAACCCTATAATTAGCAGACGAAGAAGGTGGGGGGGCCAAGAATGCATGAACAAGAAACCATCACCACAAGTTCTCAAACTTCCTACATATATATTTATGCCCACGCCGATTCCCCTCTTAAAGCAATCTCTTCCTTTCACCGCCACAACTACGCACAGATAAGATGGAGATCAGTGCTCGGATCATCCTCGCTCTGGGACTAGCATCCCTCTTTGTTTCCTCGACGACCGTCGCCGCTGGTACGTCCGTACTCATGATTTTCATGATTTACATGGGGGAAATTTACAAAATAGACTTATTTTGCTAAATATTTAGCAAAAAAGACCGTGTTGCTACCTCTTTTTAGCATGTTGGCAAAAAAGAGGTCGATTTTGCTAAACAGACACATACGTGACTAGTAGTTCCGTATAAGTTAACCCCCCATTAAATCATACGGGACTACTAGTCCCGTATGTTTCGAATGGTCTGTTTTGCAAATTAAATCGATCTCTTCTTGGTCTGTTGGCCAAAAAGAGGTCTATTTTGCTAAATATTTAGCAAAAGGGTCTGTTTTGCTAAATATTTAGCAAAATAGGTCTATTTTGCAAATTTCTTCTTTACAGGGTTGATTTAATTAGTATTAAACTAAAATGTCTGTCGCGTACGTACAGCAGCTGATGCGGTTTTTGGATATGGGAACGGGCCTAATGGGCCTCAGCACTGGGGTAGTTTGAACCCGCAGTGGCGCCTCTGCAATGGTGGGGGGCGGCAGTCTCCGATCAACATTGCCAAGGAAAATATCACGGACCGTCCTAAGCCGGAGACGCTGGCTAGAGATTATGCGGACGCGAAAGCTACACTTGTCAACAACGGCTACAATATTATGGTTTGAGTTTTATTTTCATTTATTTTTTTCTTTTCCTTTCCTTTTTCCCAATGCGGCGTGAAATATATATATATGCATTGGGGATTAAGTTGATGGTTGTGATCTTTTGTAGGTGAGGTATGATGAGGGGGTCGGCACTGCTTTCATTGAGGAGAAGAACTATTCACTTCAGCAAGTGCATTGGCACATGCCCTCTGAGCACACTTTGAACGGTGAAAGGTTGTGATTTGATGTATATATCTCTCTCTCAGACAGGATTTGTATTCTTTATTATTAATTTGCTTACAAATCTATTTGTGACAGGTACGATGCTGAGCTCCACATGGTTCACAAAAAGGATAACTTTTATGCCGTGGTTGCTATCCTCTATAAAATCGGACATCCCGATACATTTCTTAACCAGGTAGAATTTTTTTTTACTGCACCAAAACTTTGAAGTTGTGATTGGAAGTTAGCTGTTATTAATTTTATAACCTGATAAAGTTGTATTAATTTATTAAGAACATTATTTGTGACCGGTAGTATCTTTAAGTTCTCGCACTATATCAAAACTTTGGAACTGCGTTAAGGCTTTGAAATTTTATAACTTTATAATCGAAAACGGCAATTAAGCTTCGATTTAGATGGCTAGAACCTAAATTTACTTATTTAGAACAGGTTTTAAAAAATATATATCCAGTGAGAATGAATATAATTAGTTTGATCTAACAATATCATCTCCAATCAGATAATTTGATGAGCATTGAGAAGTATAATTTTGTACTTTAACAAAAAAAATGTTTATCTATATATGTATACGTTGTCGTTGTTGCAGCTAATGGATGGTTTGGAGAAACTAGCAAAGGAAAAATGCAGCGATAATCAAGAGGCGAGTGTCCCAGTGGGGGTAATAGACAACAAGTCATTGAGGCGCTCCACCAAAAAATACTATCGATACGAGGGATCCCTCACGGCGCCACCCTGCAACGAAGGTGTCATCTGGAGTATCCTCGGCAAGGTACATACAGTTAAATTCATGTGTGAGTATAGTCTCACATCGGATCGACAGGTTAAAAAAAAAACAACGATAGACCTCTGAATAGGATTCGGGGCCTAATAGTTCAAACTTTTGGATTAGTTTATATGCAACGTACTCTGACTAATATTTGATGCTACAGGTTAGAGAAATGTCACCGGCTCAGGCTGCCGCTCTCAGAGCACCTCTTGCTGAAGCGTACCGTAACAACTCAAGACCGATACAGCCGTCGAACGGGAGAAGCGTGTGGATGGTAGACGAAGGGAAGAACAAGGAAGACGGCCCGGACGCTTAGAACCGCAATGTGTAACAAACGCCACTATTTGCTCGTCAATTGAAGGGAGATTCGTCTCATGAGCTCGTGACATTTTTATTTTATTATGTCATGAAGATATATTAATTTGTAATAAGGCCTCCTACAAGGAGCCATCTCGTTTGTCTTTGTATGGGCTTGAGAATTTACTTATTTTTCTTTATGTACATGTTAGGGGTGTAACATGAGGTTAATGTCACATTATTCATCGATTAAATTCTACTAATGGTTGTTTACCCAATAAAAGATTGTCTACTAATGCGAATATAACCCACGGTTCTTTTTGGGCTTTCATACTTGGTACAACATGGGTCGTTTGGACTACAAAGTGAGCCGAAATATTTTCATTTTGAAGCAGAAGTTGGGCCGAAGTGTTCTTTTTTTTTATGGGCTGCAACGTTGTCATGCTATATTTATTTGATTTCTTTTTTGGTACAGAAGCGTTGGAATTAATTTTTTTAACATAAAACCAGTTTATGAACCGAATGTACAATCATGGGTTTTTCGGTTTTATCTAAATATATTTTCTATTAGGGAGTGTTTGTCAATCTGAAAGTGAATTTAAAATATGTAAGTTACTTTTTTACAAATGAATTTTACAGTCATGTCAGCACGCAAGTGAAATGCAGGGTTTGTTTGAAAAATTAAATTATTATTGAAAGTACAATGTGAAGATGACGTGACAAAATAAGATTAATTAGAAAGTAACTTTCTCACTTTCATCTTTCGCTTGCATACAAACAAACACCCCTTTAATGCACGTGACTAGAAATCAGATATGAATATGAATGTACAGAATTCTATAAAGTCTAATATGAATCCAAGGATTCGTTGCAGCAAGCCCGTAATTTTGTATCCATACTGAATATTCGATTAAGTTAGCCAACAATTTGGTGGCCAACAAATTAGAAAGTAAGACGTTGACTAATAATGCCACTCAAACCCAAAACAAAGGGTGGGGTTCATCCCTCAATCATAATCCCCTTTTTTTTTTAATCTTCTCACCAAGCTTTACACACTCCAAAATTAAAATTTTCACGAAGAAAGGGAAAAAGTTGCAAAAAAAAAAGAAAAGAAAAATAAAAACCAAGTCCGACAAATATCTACATGTCAACAAGAGCAACAATCCTCGTCACCGTCGATCCAACGGCCCGGACCACGCCACGTGTCCAATCTCCTCCCCCTCTAAATCGAACTCCACGTCACCACCCCACGACGCCGGCCTCCGCCCTGCTTAAACGAACCTCTTCATCCCCCCAACCAGGCGGCTCCGCCGTGCGGGCCACCTCCGTTCTCCTCTCTCTCCCCGGAAAATTCCTTTCGTTTCTCACCGCCGTCGCCTCCTCGTCCTCCTCTCTTTCGGCCGCCGAAAGCACCCAAAAAGACTCGCCCAACACCCCCACCCTCGGCGACCCCCGGCGCTCCCTCTGGGAATGCGACCCTACCGAAGCAGGAAACTTTCGGCGACCCCGGGATCCGAAACGTCCACCCCTTTTTAGGGAAATCCTCACCTGAGCTCTCCTCCGCGCTGCGACCCAGGTACCCGAGTGCTGGATCTTGTTCGGCAAGCCGATTCGGGGCCTTGGCCGTCGCCTTGAGGTTCCCGCTGAACCTCTGGGAGGTGGTGGGTCCGCCGCCGGCTGGCTTTGGTGGTGGTGGAGGTGGGACTTGGGTTGGTGGTGCCCTGGTGGAGTCGTCGCGGTCGAGCAGCTGGTTGTTGATGCTGCTGCTGACTGACCAGTCGAGGTCCGAGACGGAGATCGGGAAGGACTCGGCGGGGAGGTCCGGCGTCGGCTCGGGTCGGGGCCCGGTGAGTCGGTTGACTGCATTGCGACTTTGGAGTCGCCGACGCGGACGAGGGAGTCGAGGTCGACGAGCTGGGGCATTTGAGGGGGCAACTAGCTAGCAGAGGAGCGGGGGAATTAAGCGGATGCTCGAGGGGTAGCGATCGAGAGAGGGACTTTTAAAGAGTTGGTGGGGGTGTTTTTTGCAAATTCGTAGTTTGCACAAGTTACGTAACCGGTGATTGAGGGTACGTTCTGAGAATTTATTTATTTATTGTTATTTTCTTTTTCTTTTTATGTGACAATTGGTTACGTACCCTTCAGTGCTGCAAAACATGCATCGCTATTTATTATTATTTATTTGGCGATTTCTAGAAAAACCCAAAGGAGGAATTTGGCTGAACCTCACTTGTCCCCTCTATTGATCCTATATTTTGGGTCCTTGAGGAATTTTTCTGCGAAAAATAGTAGTTTTACGACTGCACACATTGGTAGGCAGCATCATTATGGTTTTAATTAATTAACATCAATATTTAATAATTAATTAAAGAGGTGGCGCCAGCTGCGGACGGAACAGAATTTTCTGGGAAAAAAATTTAAAGGTAAAAAGAGTTTAAGAACTCTCTTATCAGTTTGGACTTCCAGCCGTCGGACCCGCTTGAGTGCGGGTCCCACCTTAGTAGCTGGTTTACACGTGGCGTGAGAGCCGAGAAGGCGGCCGTAACGGGGGAGGGATTAGGGATTAGCTCATCTTGCCTTAAAGTTTTGTCCTTGTTTTCTTGTGAATCATTCAAACTCTTTTTTAAAAATTTTGACTTTATCAGGACCATTTTAATCTCAACAAAAGATTTGAATCTTCTAGTTACTTAACAAGTGACGAAACATTAACATCACCCATGAATTTTTATGGCCGGGAAGATGACCGCTCATAATTAAGTGCCTTTTTTTTAGTGAATGAGAGCGTTCTCAATTTAATCCAAGTGCTTGAGAATTGAGAGAATCCACATTTCCTTATGATATGATCATAATTTTACATTAATGACGGTACATCGACTCATGGTGGAGATTATGGTGTCTTTGGATAGGAGTACATGAAATCCCATGTTGTTTCAACTATATCTAAATTTAATATGTTTAGTTGAATAATGCATGAGAGCGTTCTTAATTTAATCCAAGTGCTTGAGAATTGAGAGAATCCACATTCCCTCCATTTCCTTTTGATATGATCATAATTTTACATAAATGATGATACATAGACTCATAGTGTAGACTATGGTGTGTTTGGATAGGAGTTAGCCCTGTCCAAACGGGTCGGCCTAAGCCGAGCAAAGCTGGAGCCTGGGCCCGACAAAACTGGAGCCTAGGCCCGGGCATGAGCGGGCCGGCCACCGGGCTGGTCTGATTTTTTTAAATTTTTTATTTCTTTAAATTTTCAAGAATACATAGCCAAAAATTAAACAAAATTTTAATAAAAACAATCATATAATTAATCACTTATAATTACATAATTTATAAATACAAAAAATTATAAAAATTAAAATGATAAAAATAACTTATTTATTAATAATCAGATAATTATCTACAATTATAAATTTAAAGAAATTTACAACCTAATTTGAAGTGAGTGACAAGCTTCATTGTATTGGTGAACCTCATCTTTGATGTCGAACCTCGTTGTGTTAGTGAACCTCGTCTTTGATATCGAGCCTCTCTGCATTGGCGAGCCTCGTCTTTGATGTCGAGTCTCGTTAAGACGAGTTTCAAATGAGCTTCAATGCTTTTATTTGAGCTTCCAGACGACGTTCCCCTTCATGATGAAGTTCGTCATGATGAGGTGTGACCCTCGTCTATCTTTTGACATATTTAGTGCCCACAAGGCCAAATGATTAGCCGATGATAATGATCTGTGAATATCAATGAGAGTAGAGGAGAGATATGGCTTTTGACTAGCCTCTCAACCCCCCCCTCCCCCGTGTTTTCGCCAAAAGTCGAATTTGTTGTCGAATTCATTATATCTTCGGTCGATTACAATAAATTCAAAGAAAACAGCCTTTTTATAAGACTCTTTTACACAACAAAAAGAAAATTACAACTCTTGAGAAAATAAACGCAGGATCGTTGTTTGGATCACTGCTTTCGTGGGATCTTTGCCTGTGCCGGGAGCGCTTTGACTCGTGGACCACCAAATCACAGATTCTGATTGAACCGTGAGGGGTTTATGATTCTGACTTCGTTTATCGAAGTGAGAAATTGAAACGATATCTTATCGATGTAAGATAGTCGTTCTTCTTGAAATCAAGTCAAAGCCTGATTATCAAGGATTGGCCGTAAGATCAGCACCTCTGCTCTCTCTCTGCTCTGGATTGCTCTGGATTGCTCTGAAGTACTCACAATGATCAGCCCCCTGGAAAAATGGCCTTAGGAGGGTATTTATAACCTCCAAGAACAGTTGGCAGAAAACAGGTTCGCGAGACAGCTTTTGCTGTCTCGACGGGCGAGACAGTGTTTGCTGTCTCGGCCCGCGAGACAAAATGTAGTTTTGACCATCTGAAAACTGTCTTACGTGCAAGACAGTAAATTCTGTCTCGCACGGCGAGACAGTAAAGACTGTCTCGCACGGGCGAGACAGTAAAAGTCTGTCTCGCCTGCGAGACAGTAAAGACTGTCTCGCACGGCGAGACAGTAAAGACTGTCTCGCGCGGCGAGACAGTCAAGTCTGTCTCGCACGGCGAGACAGTCAAGACTTGTGTTTTTTTCCTGCCTTTTTGGATGATTTCCTCTTGAGCTGTATTTGGATATCTTTCAGCATTTTTTGACGCCTACACCCCGTTTCTTTCATGTTGATCTTGCCTATTTATAGGCTTAGGATCATTATGTAGTGAGTTAATGAGGGTTTAACTCCTATTATAATGAGGGAGTTAGTGGTCATTAACTCCCACTTAAATGGGTGAGTTAGTGGTTATTAATTCTCCGTAAATGAGTGGGTTATTGGTCATTAACTCTCCTTAAATATAGCCGCTGAATATTATGACAGACGAGGTTCGGCTATGCACGATGTTCATCAATAATGGCAACGACGAACTTCATCTTCAATGACGAACTTCATTTCTGGACGAACTTCGTCTTCTGAGGGATGAGGCACTGTTTGATGAGGTTCGTCTGCAGATAGACTTCGTCTCTTGGATAAGCTTTATTTTCTAGAGGATTTTCGTCTCTAAGCGACGAGCCTCGCCATGCTTGTATCAAGGTTCAACCTTGCTTAATTCCTTAGCATTTATTAGTAATTACAATCACGTTGATAAGTTTGACGAGATTTTTTTTTAAATGCTGGATAAAAATCATCTGTAAACATATCTTTAAATTTATCATCTTCTACTAATTTAAAAGGAAGATTTTAAAGAATAATAAACCTGATGATGTATTTCTTGGCTCGGACTGCGTCATAGTTTCAACTACCGAGACTACCAGAAGATGAGGATTGAGAGAGTAAAAATTGTCGGATATCACCTTGAGACGTCTGACCTTTGTTGTGTTTATCTAAATGGCGTTTGAGGTGGTTGGTGTCGCTCTTATGATGAGCTTGAAAAATATGACCGCACAACGCACACTTAGCCTTCTGGGTGAGAAGTCTACCGTGTTCATCCTTGGTGACTTCTATCTTTTTAAAAAAGTTTCACACATTGGATCTCAGCCTTTTAGGAGCTCTTGGTGCAAAATCGTCGCCACAAGAGTCGTGATCAATATCGGTAGGAGTAGGAGGAGCAGTTGTAGCTCCTGTAGTAGGAGTATTAGGACTCATTTTAAGATCGAGAGTTGAGTTTTGCCCTTCATAATCAGAGGAGGAAGCAATTTGATTGAAGAATTAGAGAGCAAAAGCGAGTATTATAGAGTATTAGAGAGAAGTAGATGAGTTTTGGATGAGAAGAACAAATAAAAACCCCTCTATTTATAGAGCCAGTCCCCTAGGAAAATGACCAAAATACCCTCAAATCTTGGCTGTTTTTTGACCATTTTTGGGGATATTTTGATAAAAATATAAAAATAGTCGTTTTTTGACATTTAGGACCTGGCCGGCTCGGCCCTGTCCGACAGTCCAAACGGTCACGAAAGTGACCGTTTTGGCAGGGCCGGCCCAACCATTCTTCTGGTCGGGCCGGGCCCGGTGCGGGCGCCGACGAAACGGCCCGGGCCCGGAACCCGATTTGGGCCAAACCCGAGCCTCAGGTCGGCCGGGTCAGGGCCGAGCCCCGGGCCTATTTAATATGTTTAGTTGAATAATGTAATACCAAAAGATTACTGTAAAACTATTGAATTCAAATCGTTGTAGTGTTTTTTTTTTTTTTAAAGTATCTCCAATAGCGATAGTTTGAACTGCGTAATATTGCAAATGCATTAGAAGTTCCAACAACCCCTAATCAAATATGCCCAAAGATATTCAAGGCCACAGGTATTGTTAATAGCATAACCGGTACACCTACCCCTATCTATTATTGCAAGAATAATTTATCTAGAAGTTCTTCTCTCAAGAAAAACAATCTAGAAGCTTTGCTTGGGTAATGGGATATGTCGTTGACAAAATGTCACACGTGTTGTTATCTCCACGTTATCTCTTCTCTCATTAAGTGACTTTTTTTTTTTGGGTCGGAAATAAATGCACACACAGTTAGTTAACCCAATCACTAGACTCACTACAAGACACAAGAACGCTGAGTCTCACTACTGATTCAATTTCCCCATTGTTGGGTTTGGACCCGAGCTTAGTCTTTGTCAGCTGCAGTCGCCACCCCTGACCAAAGTTCATATTGAAGGGTAAATAATAATTTTTAGGGAAAATTGCTTGGAGCAACCAAAGAAAGTTGGGCTATGCATCCCCACCCCAGACCCAAAAACCATAACCAAAAAACCCTAAAATTGAAAAAGAAGTGTATGTAACCCCCAAATATTGTGTAAACCCACTGCCCAATAAATCTATTCCCAAATTACCCTTCCCAATTTAATATTCCCACACTACAGTACCTTTCTTCCTCCTTGAGCCTTTCCTCCTTGAGCTGACCCGAAGAACTCCCCCTCCCCAAACACGACAAGCCCTCGTCATCCTCCCCCTCCGCCTTCGCTTTTCGTCCGAGAAAAACCCCTCGCGCTCCCTCTCCCTCTCCCTCTTCTTCTTATTCTTCTTCAACCTCCAGATCTCGAACCCTCACTCAGAAACGATCTTCGCAGACGCCGCCGGCGACGCCGAGGAAGAAACATGTTTTGAAAATATTTTAAGGGATGAAAACGAAGACTTAGTTATTCTACAAACACCCCTCGAGATTTTGAGTTACGATTTTCTCTCAAAATATCACTGTCGTCAACGTCCAAGGCATCAACGAAAATGGAGGAGCTAAAGATCACAAAGCTAGACGATTGGCACCTTCACCTCCGCAATGGCGATATTCTCCAATTCGTCGCATCTCACAGATCCATTTTCTTCTTTTTTTTCCATTTTTTGGGATTTTTCATTGCTATCGAATCTATTACAACTTTAGTCATTACAATAAACTCGAATAAAATAAAAAAGTTGATCTTTTTATAAGATCACCTTACACAATGAAAATAAAACAAGTTTATAACTTTATCAAACAAACGCAGGGAGATCGTTTATCGTTCTTCTGCTTGCGTGGGATCTTTGCCTGTGCCGGGGTTTATCCGTGGACCGCCTTAGATCTGGATCCGGTTGATGGAAAATTCGGCAGAGCTTCGTCTTCGCCGAGGAAGTATTTGATTTGAAGCGCTGAGATCGACCAAGCGAAATCAGGGCTCTTCTCGAGATTAAGACCAAGCCATGGCTGTAATTTGTTGTATGTGATATTTAGATCTAATAGAGTCATTCCACATCCTCCTTCATCACCATCCCCTTATTCTTTTTTACCCACCAAGACCCAGGAATCAACAACCAGCAACTCATTCTTCAAATACTTCGACACTCCTCTTTACCTTCAACTCAAACTCTCCCTTTTCATCATTTCATCCCTGCAACCGCGTGCAAAATCCCCGGCAGATTATGCCAAAATACTCCGACACTCCTCTTCACCGTAGCATATGTCACACAGAACACCAAAATATCACATAACAGCAGCATATGTCACATAACAACCATAATTTTGAGCTTTGAAATAATAAAGTAATAAGACCTTTTCACACTTTGATCTAAATAAATTTACATCAATACTTAGTACCCAAACATAGATAAACATGCCAAAGATAAACCAAATCAAATCCAATTATTCAAACACTTCCAAAATATTTGCAGGACAATCCACTTTTAGACCTTCCCCTCTTCCAAGTAGTAGAAATAGAAGAAGAAGAATCAACACCAGGTTTCAATTTTAAATCATCACATTATAGTTACATGTGTTTGTCTAATACTTCCACTCAATCAATGGCACATTATTACCCCCAAAGTACAAAAGATATACTGGATCACCAATATCTAACTTCAATCGTAACTTCTTCCATTCACCACATTCGCATATTATTTGAGCAGCAAGTCCTGCTCCTAACATCTCAGACTCCCTTTGCAAGGCTTCAATATTCATTGTCTCCCTTCCCTCTAGGATCGCCTTGATGAAAAATATGCATGTATGCCACAATCATACCTGTAAAAATATCACATAACACTTAAACTGCAGCATATATAACTGGTAATGAGAATATATCATACAGAATGTAAAAAATATCACATAACAGCAGCATATGTCACATAGAATACCAAAATATCACATAACAGCAACATATGTCATACAGAATACCAAGGTCCGCCAGGATGCAGTCCTCACGTGTCACCCCCTGCATCTTGCTGCTGCTACTCCTCTTTCTGAGGGCCTACAGTTTCTCACATCACGTGGGGGTTTTGCATGCCCCGCGCTCACCTGTGACCAAAACAATAAGCTTATTAACCTCGTCCGAAAGACAAAAGGACTGGATTAAACTTCTCAATTTTAATACTATTTGTAGCCTAAACTTCTGACTGTGATAAATTAACCCCAATCCGAAAGTCAAAAAAAAGTACAAGATTAAACTTCTTAATTTTTAAATTAAGAGGGGTTTTCCATTAACCACTAATTGACATCCTAATCAATATTCGGGCACCTCCATGTTTGGAGCACCATGTTTAGTATGAAAGAAATA
The DNA here is from genome assembly GCF_001876935.1 of Asparagus officinalis. Lineage (NCBI taxonomy): Eukaryota > Viridiplantae > Streptophyta > Magnoliopsida > Asparagales > Asparagaceae > Asparagus > Asparagus officinalis. The sequence goes on along the minus strand of NC_033802.1, from coordinate 829,438 downwards.
TTATCAAAGCAATTAAGCTGAGACATCAGTAAATTCTCATTTTAATTAATGAGCTTAATTGGTAACGATGTTCGGTGAGTGATTAAAAATTGGCTTGACAGAACGAATATTCTTTTACTTTCAGATTCCTCAACGCTAGAATCTTCGACTCCGGCAAAGACTCCGGCAACACTCTGCCCACCTCGGCCACTTGAGCCATCATGCTCGTCCGCATCAACACCCTCCTACAGGGATACTCCGGCATCCGCTTCGAGATCCTCGAAGCCATCACCTCCTTCCTCAACACCAACATCACCCCCTGCCTCCCTCTC
>NC_033802.1:826975-829093 GCF_001876935.1 Asparagus officinalis | reverse complement strand
GTGACCTGCGTTTTGGCGGGTCGGATTGGAGCGACCTGCAAATCGGCGGGTCGGATTGGAGTGACCTGCAAATTGGCGGGTCAGATTGAAGTGACCCGCGATTCTCGATCTTTTCGGCCGCCGTTTTGGATTTTGGCCTCCAAGTTTGATGCAGTCTTGGTTGTTTCTTAGCTATGTCCTTCTTCTGCATCTTTTGTGCTTTTTGCACAAGAATTCGCGTGCGCGCAAGCGCGCGACGCTTTTGAATTCGCTCCTCCAGAGTTGACCGGATTCTTTTGATTTGGATCCATTCATTTGCTATTAGTTTGGAGGGGAGGACATCTGTCCGCTGTTGGGGTGCTTGGCGTTGCCTAATTTTCAGATCCGCCTCGTAACGGATCCCGTCAATTGACTCCAAGGATCTAGCGAGTTGGCGCGCACAGCGTTGGCGCTGCCTTTGACGAGTTCTCTTTGATAAAATAGGCGCGCCTTCTGTACTCAACTCCTTGATTGAGGAGGAGTTCAGATCTGCAGATCCGGACTCATTGGAGGCCGGAAGGGCGTTGCAAGGTTCAGCTACCGCAACAACGGGGGCGTTGATCTTCCTTCGCTTGCGAGAGGCGGAGGATCTGGAGGAGGAGGACGACAGATATTCCTCGAACTTCAGTTGGTCAAACTCGTACTCGACCACTTCTTCAACCGGGATGCAGATCCGAGGTTGCGACACGACAGCTCCGGCAGCGAAGCTGTTGGCTCCCACTGTGGTCGCCAGTTTGTTTGCGTCAAAAATTGATGTATTCATTGCGGTATTCATTACAACTTCAATCGTTACAATGAAAACAAAAAAAGATTGTCTTTTTATAAGACTTTTACACAATGAAAACAAAAGTTTACAACTCTCGTCAAAACAAACGCAGAGATCGTTTATCGGTCTTCTGCTTGCGTGGGATCTTTGCCTGTGCCGGGGTTTATCCGTGGACCGCCTTAGATCTGGATCCGGTTGATGGAAAATTCGGCAGAGCTTCGCCTTCGCCGAGGAAGTATTTGATTTGAAGCGCTGAAATCGACCAAGCGAAATCAGGGCTCTTCTCGAGATTAAGACCAAGCCTAATCTCAAGGGACGGACGGGAACGGGCGTCGGATCTCTCGAACTCTCCTTCTTTATGCCGAAGAACTCGCCAAGATCTGTCAACCCTCGCTGAAATTCGTGCTCCTTTGACTCCACAATCCGGCAGCACCTCCTCGTCTTGATAATCAATCGCCCCCGCTGAAAGGAGGCCCTAGGCTTGTATTTATAGGGCTTCGGAAGCGGTTATTTGGATGAGAACAAGTGATTTGGCTCTATCTTCAGTTAACAACAGCCTAACCACGTTTGGGGATGATATCAGGTCAGTTAGAAACCCCTGGAACCAACAAATCTCGAGAAAAACCATCCAAAACCGAACCGGGACGAAACAGTGCGCGCAGGACAAGTCTGACCCGCGCTTGCGCGGGTCGGATCAGTCCGACCCGCGCTTGCGCGGGTCGGACCAATCCGACCCGCACTTGCGCGGGTCGGATCAGTCCGACCCGCGGTTGCGCGGGTCGGACCAATCCGACCCGCGGTTGCGCGGGTCGGACCAATCCGACCCGCGGTTGCGCGGGTCGGACCAATCCGACCCGCGGTTGCGCGGGTCGGACCAATCCGACCCGCGGTTGCGCGGGTCGGACCAATCCGACCCGCGCTCGCGCGGGTCGGTTTGTTCCGTCCCGCGCTCGCGCAGGTCAGTTTGTTCTGTCCTGCGCTCGCGCAGGTTTGTTGATTTTTTTGCTTCGTCGCGAGACCGATCGTCGAACGCGCGTTGGTTAACATACGCGTGCTGATCGATGCGCGCGGGCTGATTGACGTGCGTGCGTTGACCGGCGCGCACGAGTTGGTTTGACGTACGCGCGTTGACCGATGCGCACGAGATGATTTGACGTACGCGCGCTGACCGATGCGCACGAGATGATTTGACGTACGCGCGCTGACCGATGCGCACGAGATGATTTGACGTACGCGCGCTGACCGGCGCGCACGAGTTGGTTGACGTGCGCGCGTTGACTGGCGCGCACGAGTTGGTTGACGTGCGCGCGTTGACTGGCGCGCACGAGTTGGTT
>NC_033802.1:813790-824912 GCF_001876935.1 Asparagus officinalis | reverse complement strand
ACATCCCCCCCTGCCTCCCTCTCAGAGGAACCATATCATCCTCCGGCGACCTTGTTCCTCTCTCCTACATCGCCGGAATGCTCACTGGACATCCGAACTCTAAAGGAATCAGCCCTGACGGCTCCCATATCGACGCTGGCATAGGAGAGAGAACGAGGAGACGGTGGTGTTGGAGTGGAGGTTGCGACGTCGGCGTTGGTGGGGGAGGGGGGGCGGTGGTGGGGAGGGGAGGGCTTGGGCCAGATTAGGAGGAGGAAAGAGATTGGGTTTTAAATGGGAAAGAAAAAGGGTAATTTGGGAATGTTTTCTTGGACAGTGGGTTTTAGGGCTTGGTTGCACTTCCTTTTCAATTTTAGGGCTTTTTGGTTATGGTTTTTGGGTCTGGGGTGGGGATGCCTAGCCCAATTTTCTTTGGTTCCTCCAAGCAATTTTCCCTAATTTTTATATAGCCACAGGATGTACGTAGTAGAAAATGGTTATTTGCCAAATTGGACTTTGAGTTCTAGTGATTAATAGATCACCGGCTACGGAAAAAGATAATGCAGAAGAAAGAAACATAGGAAATTAAGCAAAAGATTTATTTCTATTTTTTTTAGATACAGGAATTGAACTCTAGATCTTTGTCAAAGAAAAATAGAGATCAATGATCATCCTCCACCTGTTGCTCACATCACATTGACTTCAAACAACACATGGTTAGTGAAAATTGACCCGTTGAGGTTTAGAGTCAGATGGGACTTGATGTCAGGGATTGCGGAGTCAAGAACTCGAGGGGAGACGCAAATATTCATGGTCAATTGATTGTGGGAATTTCAATCCATTATCATATTGTCAGCTAGTGACAACATTAATTAAGTATAGAGAAGGAAAAGTATGCTGCTAATTAAGTGGCGTGAAAAGGGGTAGTTTGCGTACTAAAGAGGTGCTTTAGGGGAATTAGAGCATCTCCAACAGTTTTCCTAAAATTTCTCAAAAATTGGGAAACAAAAGTCATATTATCCAAATTATTTTTGCTCCAACTCCAACAGCTTCCCCATTTTGAAGAATCTTGTATTTATTATAATAATAAAAATATTCTACATCCCTATTTTGGGATGCTCTTATGCATTGGAACTGCCCCCATGGCTTTTTTTGTAATTACGGATTTTGTTTTATATTTATTTTCTCATCCATTCTGTTTTGAAGAACGTGTTGCATTTATGACAAAGTTTTCCCAAAATATTTGAAGAATACCCCAGATTTGGGGAAGACTCCCCTTTTTTTCTCCTCCATCCCTATTTTGGGGAATGATATGGGGAATCTGTTGGACCAAAAAGTGAGAATACCAATAAAATAGGAAAGCTGTTGGAGATGCTCTTACAAGTTAATTAAGTGTCATGTGTTTGATGTCCAGAATAATGTCCAGAATAATTAATAATATAGAAGATTAAAAATCATAATGTCTCGTTAAGCGTCAAAACAGTGCAATTCTGCTACCGCTGGCTGTGTTTCATAGTTTCGTGGTATAATAATCTAATACAGATAAATTGCAGAAGGCCTTCATGTAACATCTAAGCCTCATATGGAATTGTCGCATCCTATCATGTTCTCTAGTAAAATTTACAAAGGGATTCTTTAGAAACTTTGATAATAAATGGTTTTTTATTTTTTTCCTGCCATGTATCGATCCTAGAAGAATCTATTCTCGCAGCCAACAGTGGATGACTTGAGACGAACGTGGGCATGTAGTCATAATAATTAGCATTCGTTTAAACAAAATCATTTGTCTAAAGACTTATACAAGCTAATTTGAAGAATTCACAAGAAAACAAGGTTAGCGCAAAGCTACTTTTCGATGCTCTTGGATTCTCTGCATACCATCCAAAGTCAATAATTAATCTATAAATAATTCTCCAATTTCCTCTTATCAAGTTGAAAAATAAAATGAAAGTTCTCTAGAAATTAAATATCACAACAAAGACAAATATTAAGGATAACGTTCCTTTGTCTGTTTGTGGGAGGAGAACTTGGACCAACTGGAATTAAACCACACAGGTAGTGATTTCAAGGACAAATTGCTTTTCAAACTTTTGCTTCTGAAACAACTACAAAGGAGATTGATGGAGTACGTAGTCAAGAAGAATGTTTAAAAAGTGTAAACAAAAAGAAAGAGAAAAAAAAAGAGAGAGATTCTCCTTTATTCTCAAACTCAAAAGCTCCTGCCCTTCTAGAAACGCTGACCACAAAATAGGCACGAATTCTCACACATAGCCAATGTATAAGGTGAATATATGGAGTAGAATGCTGAATAGAGGGAGTGAGTCCAACACAAGAGTTAGGTCCAGGATATGCCTGAAAAGGACAATTTTTTGAAAACACTCATTTTTCAAATTTATATAGTAATCTATCCTTTTTGAAAAAAAAAAAAATCAGCAAAACCGGTCCTTTTCAGATGAAAATGGTCGGTTTTGCTGCGGAAGAGTTTTTCGAACTGCACGGGCCCGCGCATTTATCCAAGTGTAAGAGCATTTACAATTCAAATTTTCAGGCGTGAGAGCATTTCCAGGATTCTAGGGCGAGAAAACAAATGACTAACAAGCTATAACTTACATCCAAATAACCCAAAAAATCTAGCATCATCCAGTAGTTTGCTCATTACTACTGGCATTAATTAAAGCACATACATACGGAGATAAAGCTGCGTTGTAGACGCATGTACGGTGACAGCTTCGCCTTTAGCCGCAGACTTAACTTGATTCAATATCCTACAGACATGTTCAACAGATAATGAGCTTCTTGACTTTAGCTTCGATAAATTTTTTTCCCCCGCAGCTATTAGAGTCTTAATACACAGTATAGAATAGGAACTTCTGTCCCTCATTCACCTATGTGTAGCAATTATGACCAAATAGGCATAATGCACAAACACACTTTTAGATTATAAAAAATATTAATCCTCAACTCTCATCATAATTTTAAAGTTTTGGTGTGATGATTAGAGAGACTTAATTTAATACAGTGTCAAAGCGAGTCCCGCTAGTCATGAGTTTAATATGGATTTTTAATAAAATTGGAACTGCTATGCGGTTGTATGTTAGGATGTAAAAATATAATTCTCGACACACCATAACTTCGGAGTTTAAGAAACTGGTTATTGGTGTGGTTACGGTTTGACGAATATAAAGAAGATGAAACAATCACACAATATAAACCACAAATTTTAACATGGTATTCCTACAGTGCTAGTTCTCTGGTTGGCAGAAAAAGGTGTGCAATCCTCTGACATTTCTAGAAACAAAATCTACCAAAAACACACAAAGGTCACGCATAAAAGATACATTCTAAGTTCAATTAAAGGCTTTTTTTAGCATTTATAAAGTCTAAATGGTTGTATTACTTCTCCTCCTCCTTTTTTTCTTCTTTTTCTTTGGAGGTAAACTCAAATGTCGAAAGTAGACAAATTTCTACCCAGCAACGAGTCTCACAGAATGTAACAAGATTACTCACGATACCCAGATTATGCTAAAAGTAAACATGTGACCAACAATTAAAACTCTTATGCCCAAGATATTCGCAAATTTATATTCCTCATCCTTAAATATATTAATATAGAATTTTCTAACCATCATTTACCAAATAATTATGTACAGTATTAACAAAATTCTACTCTCTCTCCTTCGACATTGTTTCAGTTTTCTTCAATTTGGGGTTTTAGGGATTTTTTTTTTTGGTAAATTTTCTATTTCCGCAGTTGCCACTGAGTGTCTGTTTTATTTATGGTTTTACCAAAGATTTTGTGGGCACATCTTTAATCCCTCGTAAACTAACTTCACAGTATCATGGAATCCTTTTATTATCGGCATCGTGCTTTAGGTATATGCTTATCTTGCCTTCTTTTAATTTGATATATCACAATATTCCTAAGTTTTGTAAAAAAATGTCATGTTTTCTTATGGAACAGATACGAAGAACGTTGCACATGGTCAGTGACTGCAAATTACTTGTGTATTTTACATCAGTTTATTCAGAGATCTATTCCGATTTTTTTTTTCTTCGATCCAGTTTACCGATGGAGGACGGTGCCAATGTAAGTTCGTCTAACTTGCTTGTAATTCTCTGCATTTTAAGGCGTTTATTTATTTCTCTGTTACGACTTCTTCTTTTTAATACTATGGGAAAACATAAGCATGCTAGATCTACATGAAACCCGTATTAACAAAACACGGGCTTCACTGCACCTCATGCGCCATGTGATGTGGGGCTGTGGATAAGAACTTCCACGAAAGACGCATGCAAGGCATAGCCTCATATTTTTTGTTCTTTAACATCTCAATCGGGCCTTTATACCTAATAAACTCATATCCCAGTATAGCAATATAAATACGTTAAGCCTTTTTAGTAAAAAAAATTGTGGCCACTAAATTTTGCTTTGATGTTAGTCTTGAAAAAAATTGTGGCCACTAAATTTTGCTTTGATGTTAGTCTTGATTCAATTTGAAAATTTATGAACTCCGCTACAATATGTGATTTGTTAGCATCGGGAATTAAGACCTTATTTTGAGATTTTTACAGTAGATATCATTTGACATATTTTTAGTGAAAATAGATAAACATGATCATTCATGTTTGATAACCTATCTTGAAAAATTACGCGTGCATTGTGCGCCTCGCTGCACTCGGGGTTGAAATTTGTTGCATCAGGGCAGCGGACCACATCTCTGAAAGCTAAACATCAACAAATTTCTATTAGGCCTCAAAATAATATATACAAACATTATGTCCGAAGAGCTTTCACAACCATTTTACACAAATTTGTACCATACTTTCATACAGTGTTTATATCACTTGCAAAATTGTCTACAACTATGAATTAATGTAAGCTAATCTTGACCATCGTGTAGGTTATCTTCTTTTCCCACTTGAATAATTTCCTACAAAACACAGAAATTATGTTAGTTTATAATTATACAATTAAAACAACTTAACAGCTTCATTCTTTCATTTGTGGGAAAAAGAAGGTAAGATGAACCTCTGTAGCAAAAAAAATTGATAACAATGAACGAGTGAAATCCTGTATGATATGCACAGTATGGAACTCATTTTTCATAACCAAGTGACTTTTACGTGGAGGATAATCTCCCAAGTTCAAAATGCTGCAATCTGAGGGGGTTTAATATATGAATTTGTGTTCGTGTACAGGGCAAGATCAACTGAAAGAGATCTGAAGTTAGTCTACCTGTATCACACACGGGTCAGGAAGAGTATCACACAGGAATACAACAAATAACTTACAGGCTAACAAGCTTAACTACGAACATCTCCCTAAGCAGACATGGCTTGATGTTGTATGTTTCACCAACCAAATAGCTAAATCATAATAATTACAAATTGACAATTAAATAAAACTTATAAATCTCCCCAGTATGGTCACCAAGAGGCCCACTACCTCACTTAAGGTCTCTGAAGTTGTAACAATTTCTCCGAGACAAATATTACGACGACAATTTGGTCAGGAATTCCAAGTCCTTTCATAGAAAGACGCCGCTAATATCATTTCACCGAAACAAACAAACTGAGTAAATACACAAGACATACTAGATCATTAGGCCATTGACAAATAAGCATATAACACGTACGAAATTTTGATGATGCTTACAGCTTACTGTGAAATACAATCATGGTGAGCACTTTTTTGTACAAAATAGGATAAAACAAATGAAACAATAAAGCATTTGTACGAAATTTATCTCTTATATATGCTAATATATACATGTGCATGCCTGTGAGATCAGAGCAGAATTATTGATACCGCAAAGATTAGTTGCATAATGAAGTACCCAATCCATGCAGGTAGCAACCTGTTGACTACAAAATGGAAGTGCAAGCTAAATCAAGAGCCAGCTTAAAAATTACACAAAGAAGTTCCAATGAACTAACCACAAACGAGCACTTCTATATTAAAATCATCCACTAGCACTATAATACAGCACCTACAATTTGTAAAATGAATATGAAGGAGAAAACAAAATCATATCCAAAGCTTTAATTGACAGAGTAAGTCATATCCAAAGCTCTAGTTGACAGAGTTTTGGGTTTTAAAATTTTCCTCCAACTGAATATATCTCAGCAATTAGAGGGAAAATGAAACTAATTACTGATGGAACAAATTACGTAATACTGAATGATGTTTAAATTTGACAATGAGGAGGATAGAGATGTGATTATTGCTCAAGGAGCTTTGTTATATGGTTGCAGACCTATAGGCCACGTTCTTTTGAAGTTGGTGTGGATAAATTTGACACTAAAAGTTTTCTTATTTGGATCCAACTGCCAGATTTAAATTGAATTTGTGGAATCCTAATTGTTTATTAAATATTGCTGGCATAATCGACCATCCTATTTCAACTGACAAGATGACTGCATACCGTGAGAGATTATCCTATGCTCGTGTGTAGGTTGCGCTGACTATGCCTAAAGTCTTACCTCAAGTGTTGAGATAGGTCCAGAGGAGATGGTATTGAAACAAGAATTAGTCTGGATTTTTCCCTTAATGGTGTAACCTTTGTAAGAGCCTGGGCCATCTTAAGGAGCACTGTTCCAAGAAGAAGGGTAGGATGCAATGGGTACCAAAGAAGCAAATTTCAATCAGGGTAAAGATGGAAGTGATGCCAGTGGTGTTGCTGATGATGGAAAGAAGACTGGGGATATTCAAGCTCAACCTCAGACTCAAGCTCCAGTGAGGGAGGCAGGGAGAAATAATGTGGTCCTGATGTTAATGTACAGAATACTCCTTCTAGAGTTAAATGCAATTTTGCGCACTAATCATAAGGGGTTTATTGACAGAATACTGTTCTAAAAAACAATCACCGAGCAAAGTCACTGAGTTACAGTTATGCACAAGAGAACAAGAGGCTCAAAGGGATCCTCTAATTGGAGGCTTGGAGCAAACATGAAAGCAATTCATGCACCTACTTAATGAAAGATAAAGATTTTGCCACTTCGTACTGTTTTCAAACAGGATGGCTGTCTGCAAACAAATTTATTACTCATATAGATGGAACCCCAATGTTAACATTTATAAATATGAAGAGAGAAAACAAATACCTGAGTTCTACTTCTCGATCTCAACTTCTAGGTTTCAGTGATCATATAATGTACTTGCTTAATGTCGAGGCATATTGATCATCTTGACAGAGAAGGGATGACTTGGGAACTTCCTCTAACTGTCCTCCTTTTAAAAGCAAAACCCTGTCCGCCATTAGAACCGTCTCCAGTCTGTGTGCAATAACAAGGACCTGAAATGTCGATCCCATGAAGCAAAATAACGCCCAGTCAAAAGCTTGCAGATACAGTGAAATTGAATTGTGACTGTGTAGAGAATAATCATAACAAGATTTCAGAAAGTTTACACCAATGATCAATCAAAGGGACAGAGATGAATGATTACGTGAGGATTCAAAATGGGTCAATAATGGCAATGGATTGAAGAAAACAAAGAACATGTTATACTTACTGTGCGATTAGTCACTAAGTGCCCCAGTGCTTGTCTCACTAACTGTTCAGACCTGCTATCCAAAGAAGAAGTAGCTTCATCCAAAATCAATATTGAGGACTTGTGATAGAGTGCTCTTGCGATAGCCAATCTGAGCAAATAATAAAACGACTAAGTATAGAGATGTAAGTGTTCGAACATTACATTATACTAGATGAGATTGTCAAATTTTCTCTTACCTCTGCTTTTGACCTCCACTTAAAAGAGAGCCTCTTTGTCCAATGTTAGTTTCATATCCTTTCGGAAGTGATCTAATAAACTCATCAGCATTGGCAATTCTAGCAGCATTTTCTACATGCTCCATGTTGATTTCGCCTGCAGAATCCCTGTAGCCGATATTTTCTGCAACTGTACCTGAAAATAGATTCTAAATGATAAAGAATGATCAATAAACTTGAGCATCAAACTTGGTGAACAATATGGAAGCCACAGACCATGAGTATGATGATGTGGAAAGTCGATAATGTATTCAATTCCTTAACAGGCTAGAATAGTAAAATATATAGTTTAAAACTAAACATAAAAGAAAGCGTATGAAAATAAAAATGAAAGAGGAAACTTTATGTGTCTACTAGACCCTTTCAATTGAATATCTATAATATCATCTTTAGACACAGTAAAGCGAGAAATAATGAACACATAAACCTATAGTACTTACTGCATCCTGTGGAACCAGAATTATGTGCTCCCTAAGACTTCTCAATCGGATGTCCTTAATATCATGATTGTCGACAAGTACAAAGCCTGTACAGATATAAAATCAACAAACTGTCAAGTGAAGTCATTCAGTCAAAGGCGACATGAAAAATAAACATGGACAAATTCAATACTTTATGGATCAAGAATTTTAAAACTGAAAACTAACTAGATTGATAAAAAAATGAATATACATGACCAACCACATAGAGGATCATACAGCCGAAGAAGCAATTTCGCGAGAGTTGTCTTTCCACCACCAGAAGGCCCAATAAGAGCAACCCTTTCCCCGGGTTTGATATGGAGATTAAGTCTATTTAGGACAAGAGGCATCTTCTCTGCATACTTAAATGTAACATCACAAAACTTTATGTCCCCGATAACATCAGCCAAATCAAGTGCATCCGGTTTCTCGTTCACCTGTGGAAGAGAAAAGGAGAAACAAACAGGGAAGGAAAAAAAACTGAAGATTGCAAGGAGGGAGAAACAAAGAGGGGGAAAAAAACTAAAGATTACATGCAGACGTGAGCTTCAAAAGAAGACTGATATTGGTAAGTTGGATTTATGGCAAGAGAAACAGAAAATATATCAAACCAATGTTTGCTTGGAGAAAAAGTAATGCCCAGAGTATAACCAGATGACAACAAAAGGCAAGTTTACAACGTATACAGTATCATAAATGAAATGTAATGATATCATGAACAGTATGGCCCCTTTAATTAGATAAAATGTGTCTATGATGATTTCCTGTGTAATCCAAATTCTGATAGTTGATATCTGAAATAATCCAAATTCTGGTAGTTAATCGACTGATGACTGATTAACGTTTTATTGCAAATAAATACCTTAGAGTTAAACCTTGTCAGATCAAACAAACGCTCTGTAGCTGGCTCCCCTTCTTTCAACTCATTATATGCATTTCCCAGACCCTGTAATTATAAGAAACACAGCAAGTGACCAAAAAAAATCTACAAGACGAAAAAAAAGAGTTGGATGTGCGAACAAAATCACGAAAGTGTGGTATAAGCATAGGTTTTCCTAGTACTGTAGCGTACCCGGCTATATAAATACTGTGAAATTCTACTATACAACCTTAGTCTCCATAGCAAATATGGCTCGGGTTCCCATACCATAGTCCCCACCCTTTCTTCTCAAAGGAAAAAATAAACCCTTAGCACAGGGTGTAAATAGAATGTATGTGTTTGTAGGAGCTATAGGAAGCAAACCATCTCTAAAAGCTAATAAAGAATTCAAGAAAACATTGGTATAAACTTAAAAATCTGTTCATTTTGTCGTGCACCTCAATAATGTTTCCAGATTTTGTTTTTCACATGATGACACAAATTGTTTATTTGCCCTTCAGCTGTACACATTTCTTAATTTTAAGAATATTCATTTGACGAACCAAAACTATTAGTAATAGTAGCTAAATAGGAATGTTTCGTTAAAGTTTGAAATTCTTTAATACATAATACATGCTTTAAGCAGGAATAGATAAGTTACCCGAAGAGGCTCAACCAAGAGGGCTAGGGACGTTATAAACGACACTAAACTCGAAGTGTCTAAGGAATTTCTTGAGATAATCAATGAACCAGCACAAAGGAGTATCAATCCACCTATACATATGACCTGGACAATCAGAGGTATGAGTGCCTTCATTTTCCGCACAAAGGAGTATCAATCCACCTATACATATGACCTGGACAATCAGAGGTATGAGTGCCTTCATTTTCCGCTTCTTCAACCTTTGTACCAAATCATCATATGACCTGGACAATCAGAGGTATGAGTGCCTTCATTTTCCGCTTCTTCAACCTTTGTACCAAATCATCAAGAGCATGCCTCTGGAATCGCGAGCACTCGCTAAACTCTCCATTGTTAGCCTTTACAACAAGCATTGATGGAAGTACCTAAAACATGAAACTATAGACCAGCTCATTAGTGTTCCCTATGTGAGACTTGATATGTGAATAACTCTAAGGAAGAAACATAACATTAGAAGATAATGTTATAGTACATGCAATAATCTGGGCTCACCTCATTTAGGGAGGCGGATAGTCTAGCAGCACTTGACTGCGCATTCTTGGATATTTTGCGGAGCCTTTCACCGAGAGATGCAATGACAAATGACACACAGGGAAGAACCTGCAATCACAATATCAAGACATCATTGGACTCATAAAACTATATAAATTCAAAAGTGAAAGACTCAAATTCTCTCAACTCACCAATGCTGACATTAAGGAAAGTACGGGGCTAAGCACTACCATTTGAGAAGCCATCGCCAAAAGCTGTAGGGTATTGGGTACCACAGACTGCAGTCATTTTTACACGGGAATAAGTGGGGAGAAAAGATCAAGTAACTCCCTAGTGCAATTCACATGAAAAAAATTACCATTTGTAAACGACTTGTCTACAACTCTACTGAAAGTTCAGAAGAAATTAAAAGGAAAATCAGGCTTGAATCTATCTAAGGGATATTCTAGAGCACACACGATCGACCAAGGAAAACAAGGGATAATAGCAAAGCATGGCATCATCAGTGATGAGCAGCACCAGCGACCAATTGTAGACAATTCTCATAGCACTTAATGAGCGAATGGATCAAAACTAATCACTATCCTTTTAAGAAATTTGTTGAAGGGTCGGATTACTCGTCAACTCCTGATAATTAAAACTGTGAGCATTCCACATTGGCCGATACAAACAACAAAGTAGACTATAAATGCAATAAAAATAAAGATTTGAGCTTTGAAACGCTAGCAAATTTCTCAAAGCCAGACTATACGGCTATCAAATTCAGGGTTCTAATTATGAAAACATCTTTACATACGCCAACAAGTACGAGGACTGGTTGCGTACGTTCAAGAGAGCATAGGTCGCATCGGCGACATC
>NC_033802.1:804590-813780 GCF_001876935.1 Asparagus officinalis | reverse complement strand
CTCCGCCGCCTCCGCCGTGATCCGATGCGCAACATCCCCAGCCAAGACACCATCATTCCCTTCAAAGAACCCCAAATCCCTCTCAATCACTCTACCAAAAACATAAACCCTGACCTCGTACGCCGCCCCCAACGCTGCCTCCCAAAGAAACGCCTGCTGAAGATAACTCGTCAAAGACCTGGCGCAAGCTAGGGCTGCAAGCGTCAAACCCTCGGTGATCAGCTTGTCGGGTTCGGACCGGGGGACGGAGGCGGAGAGGGAGTAGACGGAGGCGGCGCTGAGCAGCCAGCCTTTGAGGATGGGTTTCCATTGGGACTGGATGAAGGGGCTGAGTGAGCGGAGAGGGGAAGAGGGGGTTTTGAGGGATGAGATGGGAAAAGATCGGATCCTTGGTGGGGTTAGGGTTAGGGTTAGGGTTAGGGGGCTTGGGTTGAGGATCGGAGGCGAGAGAGGGGAGGCGAGAAGCATGGCGAGTCGGGAGTTCGAGAGGTCGATGAAGATTTTGATGGAGAGGGGCAGAGCTAGAGGATTTTCGGCCACGGGTCTTTCATAATTGCATATTTACCCCTCGCATCTTCATAATAGCCCAACATGCCCCAACACAGGCCATCCGTAATTACACATTTAACCCACCTCCACATATTCCTACTTGCCAACATGCCCCTCAATTCTTTCATAATTGCATGTTGCCCCCCAAATCCTCACAATTTGCCGTGCTTTCTCGACAAAACAGAGAACATCTCCATGCCCAATATACGGCCAGCCATACGATAGGGGTAGAAGATATAACGTAGCGCGGAAATGATATACTCAGAATCTATCAATAGGTGTTCCTCGACTCCACAAAGAACAATCTTCGAATCCACGAAGAGACAACCTTGAATCTACGAAGTAATATAAAAGAGAATTTTATTGATAAAAGTGATCTGCTTTTTTAGGGTTACATAACTTTTCTTAAATAGAAAAGCAAACTTGACTCTTAATAAGACTAGAATTACAAAGAAATAGAAAAATATCAAATCCTACCCTAAAAAGATTCTCTATAATAGATGAAACAAATCATGAATTAAAATTAAATTTGTTTCCTAATCTAATTTGACTCCAACATTGAATTCATTTCCTAGTCTAAATTGACTCTAACTTTATTATTAAAAATAAACTAAAGGCTGATTATTTATGAAATCCTATCAAAAACGGGTGTTACTGATAGGATTATGGGATTATGTCAAGATGATTGACTCTATCTTATCGAGATAAGTGATTTTCATATATAATATATTAGAATAGAACAGCCTTCCGAATTGGGAGATATAGTTGTTTCCCTGCAGTCAGTCAATGATTCATCTATATCCGCATTTGACTTGTGAAGATCCAACTTCTCCATGAATTTGATCGTTATGTGTCCTACATCAGTCTCCCCTTGCTAACAGAAGCTCGACCCTGAGCTTATATTTGTTTGAATAGTAGCTTCCTTAATAAACAAATTTCTTCTTCTGCATCAATCACCGTCCACCTTATACTTAACATTAATTTTCTCCATCTGTTCTTTCACCTCCTCAGCTAGGGCTTCTCCTGAATCAAACTTTTGAATAAATCATTCCCATATTTTTTTAAAGTAACTTACGGCATGTGGATCAATAGATGATTTGAAAAACTCCTCAAAATATGTTCCATGTTGCTTCTCATATTCTAGTGTTGAAAGTATCATCAAAACCTTCTTGAAATTAGTTACAACCTTTGCTTCTAGAGAAAATTTTCTCCCTCATACTCTATACAATTATTTCATCTCCTTTGTCTCGAGCCTTCCACCAAATAACTCACATATATCATCAATTGACTCACTCTCTAATTTATCCTTCTTCTCCATCAGGACAATATCAATATGTATAACATCACTCACGACGTCTTTGAGAATATCATGCATAATATCCGTCTTCATTAACATATCATCATCAATATCAGGAGCCTCAGGATGAATCTTGTTGGTGGCAAAATATTCCTTTTTGGTGGTGAGTGTCCCGTTGTCTGCCACTGGAAAAACCTTCTTCTTGGCAATCTATATCTTAAATGCCTTTGATTCTATGATTGACATAATTGATGAAGTTTTTATTGTTGCTTGTTTGGTGCCCTTCGCAAATCCAGACTCTTTTTATCAGAGATGTATTGAAGTTTCTTAGTTTTACCATGATCATAACTAGTTTGATAACTCTCTAAAAACATCCATGATGAAGGTCCTTTGTCATTTTGCTCAAGTTCTCACTCCACCTTCTTCGCTAGACGGACCGTGTCAGCTAAGGTAAAAGAATCTTTCAAAGACACCCGACATCATTTGTAGTTAGAAGGCAAGAAACAATCTCTCAATGATTTCTTCATCTTTGCCCATGTTCGAACCAGATCCTTCCCTTGATGGTATCGATTTATCAACACTTCATGCCACCATGCAGATGCTTTTTCTTTAAATCTGTAAACCACTAATTTAACTTTTTAATATTCTAGGATTATCTTATACTCAAAATATCTATCCAATTCACCAATCCAATCAAGAAAAGCATCAGCATGAAGCTTTCCGTTAAAGGATTGCATCTTTAATCCTCCAGCATCATAGTTCTCTTTTCTTTGGTAGCCTCTACGATCATCGCTATAGGATTTGTCTTGCAGAGTCGGATCTCGTTTTTGGTGACCATCAACGCGATATCAAACTCATCCCGGATTCACACGGTCCATCACCAATGCTAGTCGGTCTATGGAAGTCTTTATCTGAGTAACTCCCATCTTTAACTCATTGAATTCAATTCGGGCAACACGGGCTTCATCGCCTTCCATTAGATCGGAGAAACAGGGACCTGATACCAATTAAGGCAACGCGGAAGAGATACATCTGAGAATTCACCAAGGGGTGTTCTCTGAATCCACAAAGAACAATTTTTGAATCCACGAAGAGACAACCTCGAATCCATGAAGTAATATAAAAGAGAATTTTATTGCGAAAAGTGATCTGCTTCTTTGGGGTTACGTAACTCTTCTCAAATAGAAAAACAGATTAGACTCCTAATAAGACTAGAATTATAAAAAAATAGAAATCATTAAATCTTACCCTAAAAAGACTAGCTCTTTATAATAGATGAAACAAATCATGAATCAAAATTAAATTTGTTTCCTAATCTAATTTGACTCCAATATTAAATTTATTTCTTAATCTAAATTGACTCTATCTTTATTATTAAAAATAAACCAAAAGCTGATTATTTTTGAAATCCTATCAAAAACGAGTGTTATTGATGGGATTGTGGGATTACTTGCATATTAGAGACTACGATCATAGGAATGTCAAGGATCAGCTGTTACTTTTTCATAGGTGTAGATTAATTGCATAGGTTTGGAACTCGTAAGAGAATTCTCAGCGTGCAAAAGGAAGTCTATGAATTTTATTTAAATCACAATAATTACAAGTGGATTTTATTTTTCAAAGGAAATAAAGTAGTAACTAAGTTGTTGGATTATGGAATAGAACGAAGCACTGGAGATGAAGGGTGACCTAAGGGTCCGTCGGTTTCAAAAAAAAAAAACTTGGAAATTAAAGAATAGGAAATCTATTTCCTATAATAATTGTTTTGAGGTTGTTTGGTTGGGTTAAAAAAGAAGGAAATTATAGAATAGGAGATGAGATAAGATGAGTTGTCACCTTATTATTGGATGATGTGAGTGATTTTTTAAGGTTGTTTGGTTAGTTAAAAAAAATAAGGAAATGAATTGGAGGTATATTATTGGATGATGTTTTGAGGTTGTTTGTGTTTGGTTCATTTTTAAAAATAAGAAAATAGATGAGATAAGATGAGTTGGAGGTATATTATTGGATGATGTGACACATGCTTAAGGAAAATGGATGGAAAGGAAGGTTTAATGAGATGAGATGAGTTGTCACAATATTATTGGATGATGTGTGTGATTTTTAAAAATTGGATAAGATGAGATGTGATGAGTTGGATGATGTGACACATTTCTTGTGTTTGGTTTATTTTTAAAAGTAAGAAAGGAGATGAAATGAGATGAGTTGAAGGATAAAAATAATATTTTATTAGATGTTGTGGTTGAGTTTTAGGGATGAAAATGAATAAAAATATTATTTTATTGATTTCCTTGTACCGATTTCCTTTTTTTGGTTTTTAGGAAACCAACCAAACAGCCCCTAAACATTTATGCCGCCCATCTAGCTGGATTTGGAGGTACGATGATTAAAGAATATAGTAGACAATCATTATTAATATTCTCCCTGCAAAAAATTGGCACCCCGTGCATATAGATTTTTCACAAAAAAAAGGTGTTGTTACAGGGACCCAAATAGTATTGTGCGCAGCGAAAATTTCGGCAGAGTTTCTGGTGCACAATAAGAGAGAAAGATCGATAAGAATTCTTGTTTCTCAAAGGGAACAAGAATCTGAAAGCCTAATATCCCATCAAAGTGGGATATTTGCTCTTCCTCTCGTCAGCTCTAGGACTGCGCGTCGAGGGATCCTAAAAACTATTACAATGGCCACAAACTCAAACAACCAATTTTACGTGGTTCGGCAAACTGCCTACGTCCACGGGGCAAGGAGGGGGGGATCTACTATTATAGAGAAAAAAAATACAATTGGGTTTACAACTCTCACAATCTAAACCCTCGAATAGGCTCCTTGCTTTTCTTCACAATAAAATGTCAGCCTCCAAATACTTTTTCTCTCACAAAAGGACAATCGCCAAAGCACTCTTTTGCACAAAATCCTAGAAGAAATAGCCGATTTTCACCTCTGCCTTCCCTTGTTTCACGCAGCAGTTTTTCTCCCCCTGCCTACTCCAAAGCCGCAGCCACCCCCTCACTTTGCACACTCCTTCACGAAACCCTAGAAGGGTTTTTATAATGCTCTGTACAACTTTCGGGTGGGCCTTTGCCTTGATGTCCGCAACGAGAGAAGAAAACAAAACGCGTGATCTGATCTCTTTCATGTGAACCAATTCACACAAATGTCTCTTTCATGTGGTCCCCACTTGCTATCTTCTCACAATTCTCCACCTCGGTGAAGTTTTCCTAAAACTGAGCCGACACCAACCAAAACAAATGTCTCACTTGCTGAGACCCAAATGGGAGTGCGAACACTCACCCCAAATGTCGATGTCGCTCACCAAATCGATTTCACCCCCCCATCAAAAACCAAACCGGCTGCATCGTAAAGACTGCCTACGTATCCTCTTGCCCAATGAATCAAGCCGAACGTAGTTCACCCAAATGGCCGCGAACGACCTCAATCCAATAGAAGAGTTCGCAACCCTTCTCCAATATCATCAACTCTGCGGCTGATAGCACCTCCAATGACCTCAAACACCTCCACCTGAGGTGAACCAATGGTCATACCCAAACTACATCTATCAGCTGCACTGGAATCAAAACCTAACTCATCATCTGCATCCGAATCCAAATGACTTCCATGCTGTGTCACCTCAGCTGGAATCCCAACCAATGCAGAATGATCTGGAGTAATCTTCACCCGATGTGGAGTAGCATCACTCTCCACCCGCTGCGATACCTCTAAGGTCTGTCCAAAACCCTCCACCTGCTGAGAGTCAATTGGCTTCCTCATCGAAGCCTCAACCAAAGTGACACTACCAGACCTATCTTCTAATGAAGTTTTACCTCCAATCACAGCAGTTGACAACTCTTTAATAGGATGACTCAAATATGTCAAAGCCTCTGTCCAGAAACTCTTCTGCAGACCATTGCTTGACAACAAATACCGATCCTCCTCCAGCAAGGCACGGTCTTCCAAATTTGTCACCCTATCTAGTTGCCCCAAGATTTCCTTTCCAACGAAGTGTCTCGAAATGCCATGAGCTCGGCTCCAATACAGAAACAGGTCCATCTTGTACCTCCCACCAGAATGGAGTATCTTCACCTTTCTGTCTATCACACACTTTTTCAAACTGTTAGAGACTACTAGGACTTTATCCATTGGGGATTTGGTTGCAACCCAAACACGCCTAGAACAGTCACCAACAAAGGAAACCAAACGCCTATTACCTCCCAATGATGCCCCCTTGGAAGGCCCCCAAACATCCACGTGAACTCCTCCAGAACGACCCTTAACTCGGTGAATAGAGGTGTCAAACTTCACCTCGGTCTTCTTGCTCACATCAACATGTTCACTGGACTTCAAACTGCAGGTCTTTGCACCATCTTTCAATCTATGCAAGGAATCAATACTGGAATGGCCAAGCCCCAAATGCCGCAGTCTAGTCGAATCAATAGAAGTCGTCAGCTCTCTACCTGCCACTATACCTCCAGTCAAGTAATACAGGTTATTCCTCCTGACGCCGTTCATCACAATTCGAGAGTCTTCCACAATCTTGAGAATCATGTCCTCAATTCGAACATTCAGACCCTCTCCAACCAAAGCTCCAATCGAGATCAAGTTCTTCCTCAAAGAAGGAACATATCTCACATCATTTAACTCCCTAACAGTCCCGTCAAACATCTTTATGCGAATTCTTCCTATCCCAAGGATCTGGCATGCACGGTTATCAGCCATGTACACCACACCACTATCCACCAGCTTCTCAAAACTGGAGAACCATTCCCTTCTAGGGCACACATGATAGGTCGCACCACTATCCAACATCCATTCAGATTCCTCCGAATAGCTATCTGTAGGACTGATAGAAAGCGAATAAATAGAAGAGTCAGAATTATTACCATCCGATACGATGTTTGCTTCTGATGATGGTTGCTTCCCTTTTCCCTTCTGCTTATTCTTCATCCATTCGTCGAGCTTTGGGCAGTCTTTCTTCCAATGACCAGTCTCCTTGCACCAAGCACACTGATCTTTTCCAATTCTAGACTGTGACTTCCAATTCTTTCGGTTTGGACCCTTCCCTCTTGCGACCAACGCCTCCGCTACCGGCTCAACCGAAGCCTCCTTATCCTTCTTTCGAAGCTGATAATTCACAAGTGCAGCGGTGACTTCACTATACGAAAGTGATGCCTTCCCATTAATCAGAGTAAGAACGAAGGTCTCATATTCCTCGTCGGGCAAGGAACTCAACAACAGCAACGCCTTGTCCTCATCTTCAATCTTGACATCCACATTCGCCAAATCCGCAAGAAGCTTTGTGTAGTGGTTCATGTGATCTCTAATGGAGGTTCCCTTCTTCAACTGGAAACGATAAAGTCTCCTCTTCAAATGCAAGCGATTTTCCACACTCTTGGTCAAATACTTGCTTTCGAGAATCTCCCAAATCTTCTTCGCAGAAGTCTCATTCATCACATCATATTTTAGATCTTGAGTCAAACAAGACCTAATCACACCACACGCCGTTCGATTCATCTTCTTCCAAACATTCTCTTCAACGTCATCTGGCTTGCCATCTAACTCCAAGGTATCCTCCAAATTCTGCGCGTTCAGCGCATCCAAAACCTCGCATCTCCATAATCCAAAGTTGTTTGTGCCATTAAATTTCTCCACATCTATCTTCATAGAGTGGATATTCAAACTCTGAATGGTTTTCGCGCCAGAAGAACCACCCTCGACACCCGAAGCACCTTCTTTCCCCGACATCTTACGCACCAACGAACAAAGAATAGATCCAAAACTGAAAGATAGAGTCTTTACCAAAAGATTCCACCTTTATCACCAACGAAGTCCTAAACGGGCCTCCAAATTGATCTACTTCTCCAAATAGCCCAAGCGTAGCCCGAGCTCTGATACCACTTATTGTGCGCAGCGAAAATTTTGGCAGAGTTTCTGGTGCACAATAAGAGAGAAAGATCGATAAGAATTCTTGTTTCTCAAAGGGAACAAGAATCTGAAAGCCTAATATCCCATCAAAGTGGGATATTTGCTCTTCCTCTCGTCAGCTCTAGGACTGCGCGTCGAGGGATCCTAAAAACTATTACAATGGTCACAAACTCAAACAACCAATTTTACGTGGTTCGGCAAACTGCCTACGTCCACGGGGCAAGGAGGGGGATCTACTATTATAGAGAAAAAAAATATAATTGGGTTTACAACTCTCACAATCTAAACCCTTGGATAGGCTCCTTGCTTTTCTTCACAAGAAAAGGTCAGCCTCCAAATACTTTTTCTCTCACAAAAGGACAATCGTCAAAGCACTCTTTTGCACAAAATCCTAGAAGAAATAGTCGATTTTCACCTCTGCCTTCCCTTGTTTCACGCAGCAGTTTTTCTCCCCCTGCCTACTCCAAAGCCGCAGCCACCCCCTCACTTTGCACACTCCTTCACGAAACCCTAGAAGGGTTTTTATAATGCTCTGTACAACTTTCGGGTGGGCCTTTGCCTTGATGTCCGCAACGAGAGAAGAAAACAAAACGCGTGATCTGATCTCTTTCATGTGAACCAATTCACACAAATGTCTCTTTCATGTGGTCCCCACTTGCTATCTTCTCACAAATAGGGGACCCAAGCCATGGGACAAGTGAGGTGTCACCATCCGGTTGCATGATGTACTGTTCATAAACAGTGCATCATGCAACCGGATAGTGACATCTTACATGTCCCATGTATTGGGTCCCCTATTTGGGTCCTTGAGGCATTAATGAAAAAAAAAGTAGAAAGGAAAAGCCTCAAGTGAGACATACATCGTTCTATTGGGAGAATTTTGCAGCAGATATGAGACTGTTGTTAATCAATTAATGGTGCATGTAAAGCATTATTCAATGTGAAAGAGTGATTTTTTGTAACAAAAATTGGTTATGGGATATATTTTCAAACGTACATCATCACCAATACAAAATTTCATCTGAAGCTTCCTACTGTCCGCGTATGATTTTTGCACAGTTGAAATTGGAATTGGTATTGGAGGGGTATCCGGTTCCACAACTAAGAGATCGGCCGTCACGGTTTTCAACGCGTCAAGATTGATTTTGACGATGAGCATAGTTGGCGGTGGCGAGGGAAGGAGAAGATGTGGTGCCTTTCATCTTGACTTGTCATTCATCATCTTCATGTTTGTCATATATTCTGATATTCAGACTTCTACGGACTCTTTTGATGCTTAATATAATTTTTTTTTTCATAATTCCGTATAACCATCATCCCATCTTAAGACTTATTAAAAGAGTGGTGTTAGGGGCACACCCCCTACCACACCACCAACCACACCCCCCTCTCCCATTGCTACAGTAAACCAGGTTCCACATGAG
>NC_033802.1:799514-803911 GCF_001876935.1 Asparagus officinalis | reverse complement strand
TCAAAGAGGGGTGTTAGGGCCACACCCCCTACCACACCACCAACCACACCCCCCTCTCCCATCGCTACAGTAAACCGGGCTCCACATGAGATTTTAAAAATTTTAAAATCCCATGTGGGGCCCGGTTTACTGTAGCGATGGGAGAGGGGGGTGTGGTTGGTGGTGTGTTAGGGGGTGTGCCCCTAACATTATTTTTATTAAAACAATGATTGGTACGCAAAAGGCCAATGTAAACATTTACTGTTATGTTCTAATCTTATACGGCCTTACACTGACAACTTCCATACATTATTATTATTTTTTTTATAGAAAAACAAGGGATAATCCATGTTCATTAAAAGCCAAAAAGAGTACAAAGCTGTTAGATACAAAAAGAAACGGATACGAACTGTATCCAGATGTTAATAGATAGAAAATAAAATTCTTTCTAATTAGGGACGTATGTATAACATTCTTCTTCCAAAGATCTGTGAAGATGAGGAGTGGGTCTTGCCGTCACTCATCGTTGAGACAAATATAGGGAAGAACCAAAGCCTGCTATAGGTATAATTATCAGAAACTAGATTTTCTACAGACTAACAGTCAAAAGCTTACATGAGAAAATAAAGTGTAGTAACTAAAATAATTACATAACTCAAAAAACTATCATAACCAACTACCAGAAATTTCATCAGATCCTCATTAATCACTTCTCCTGTTAATTGGATGTTCTTCAAGCCTTGTCGATAAACGTTGAGCAGCAGAACCACTTCCAGAGCATGTCCATTCATATGGTCCAGAAATAGCTAAGTTGATAATAGACTTGTAAGAGAAATTAATACGATCAAATAGGAATTTGTTCCTTGTAATCCATATACTCCAGCATACTGATGAAAAAATTGTACGCCATAGATGTCCCTTAATTCCTTTTAAATTATCAACAGATTGTAGAAGATCTTTGAAAGATAAAGGCCATTGAAAGGGTAGGTGATACTCTTTGAAGTGACTCCACACTTGCATTGATAAAGGACAGGAATAGCAAAGATGATCTCTTGACTCTTCTTCTAACCCACAGAAAGAGCATATGAAATCACCTTGCCAATCTTTTAAAAGAAGGTTGTTCTTGGTGTGCAGCCTATTAACGCACAACAACGAAGAAAAGAAATCGAACTTTGCTCGGAATTATAGAGTTCCAAATGACTTTGAATACAGGAGATAGAATTCCCTTGGAGATTAGGAAATTATAAAAAGATTTAACTGAAAAAACTCCGCTTGTCGTAAGAGACCATCTGGGATGAGTTGTTCCCATTCCTCTCAAAACAACAAACAAGAGGGGGGTGTGGGGGTGTGGGGGTGTAAATGTGTAATAGAATTAAAAGTTAGAGAAATAGAAAGCAAAAGAACGGAGAAGAACATGAGAATTGAGCTTACGAAAAATTAGAACTATTACCTCACAACCAGCCAGATCAATGAGTTGTTGCATATATTCCATACATAACATATCTGTGAACAGCGGTGTGGGTCTATCCATTCACGCGGAAAGAAAAGACGTGTGGGGACCATGAACACGTTTTTTCTTTTGCTGGCTCGTGAACGCGTTTTCCAGCTGGCAAAGCAGGTCCGGATTTTTCCCTATAAATAGCAATGATCTCCTAGGGTTTTGTGACAAGGGTGAAAACGCTGAGGGGAAATTCTTTAGGCGGCTGCTGTGGGAAATCAAAGTCGGCAGCGTGTGTGGGAACAGCAGCTGAAAGGAAAAACACACTGTGGGAAAATCGCTAAAGCCAGAGAGGGTTCTTGTTTCTTTTTGGCGGCAGAGCAGAGGAAATTGCAGCAGTTGTTGAGGAGAGAAAAAGAGAGATTCTACAAAAGAGAGGTTTCTTTCTTTTGGGTAAAAATCAGATCTATTTTTCTTTGAGACGGGCTTGTGGATTGTACAAGTCGTCGGTGTTCTTCTCATAGTGGAATCCCCCCCTCATCCCCTCCCGTGGACGTAGGCAAGTTTGCCGAACCACGTAAATCTCGTGTATTTACTGTTTTTCTGGGTTACCCCTCCCGTGGACGTAGGCAAGTTTGCCGAACCACGTAAATCTCGTGTATTTACTGTTTTTCTGGGTTGTTGGCTATTGCTTGTAGGATCCCTCAAAATTCGGTCTTGCGCTGATGAGAGGAAGAGTGGATATCTCACTTCGCTGAGATATTTCGCTACTGAGTCTGGGTTTCCTTCGCGAAACACAGATATCGAGGTTGACTTGTGCTTTTGTGACAACAAAAGCCAGGGCTCTCTCTCAGGACATATCGCTTCCGCGGCGGTGGGCGTGACTCTGCCCCCAACAATATCTAACCCAAATGATTATATCAATTAATCTCAGGTATAAATTAAATAAGTCCCCAATCTAAACACTGCCGAAGAGGAGGATCCCACATTTATACATTTCCTAGAGTTCCTATACAAAGTAAAAATTCTGTTAATAAAGAGCAATGAATCATATAATATCTTCCAATATTAACAGGTGTATCTTCAGCAAAAGAGCAGGTAGAAAGATTGATATAGGTATTTGAGAATCAAAATACATAAAAAAAAATATTCCTATATACATACAAACATTGGTCATTATTATTTCTTCATTCACGACCTTGAATTTACCACCATTAAAGATTGGCCAATTTTCACTTCTTCCCTGAATTTTCGGGGAATAGAAGTTAACTTGTTTAACTTGTAGAACATATAGATATTATTCATTCTCAAGTAGTAGTGAATCTATGGGCTCATTAATAATATAGAAAATATTTAGAACTTTTTATTGCGCTTTCATGCATCTCAAGAGTAATGCCATTCTACCTAAGATTCGATAATTGAAAAAAAGCAACGTATAAGGAATATTTAGAGCTTAGTGATGCTTCTTTCCTGGTTTTATTTTTATTTTTTGACTTGACTATAGATGTTCTGCCCATTCCCTAATTAATGCAATTAAAACTTGCGATTAAGAATATACCACCATATAGGCATGATTCTCCTATTACATTAAAAAAAATTAGAAAGACAACTAGACTTGACTAAATTAATTAAACTGGAAATAGTTTCACTTTCGGTGATTAAAAAGGTGGATGTTGTTTCACTATTAAAAAAAATACAGCAATACCGACAGAAGAGGATTCAAAAGAAGTATAAAGAACATAATGATGTACTTATGGGGGGATCTTTAGCAACTATTTTGTCCAAAACTTAAGATGGCTAAAATTTTGGGAATTAGGACAATTTTGGGTAGACATGTACCTTCTGTTGATCATTCTTTAATAAGAATTGAATAACAGCAAAATCATACCTAAACAAAGAAGAAGAAGAAGAAAAAGATATAACACTAATTAGAGGAATGCCAAGTATAAAAAAAATAATCGATTATACAGGCAATTCTTGAAAAAATAATCGATTATACGGGCAATTCTTACTTTTTCACATTATATTTCCTTTTTTCAGGCTTAAAAGTTCTATGCAACATACTTGTCATGATTCTACCGAAAGAAAAAGACCGCATATATACCTTTCACACTCTAATCATTCTCTTCTCCATTCCTCATCTCCTATAAAAAGCTTGATCCCCTCTCTACAGTTTGTGTAGTCACTTCCCAGTTGGAGAAAATGGTAAGTATCTTTCTTTCTTTGTATGTGCATGTATTCACCAAAATAGCTAGGTTCATGAGAAAATGAGGGCAGGTATGTCCCTTCATGCCTCATTGTTTATTTATTTTTTATTGTTTGTTCGTTTGAGTAAAATATGCCCTTGGCGCACATAGCGGCGTACATGGGAATTGAACCCAAAGGTCCTCCACATAGGAGTGTGACACAGCTTTGTCATGTGACCTATTGGACTGCCCCCGTCTTATCTTATATTGATAGTTATATAGAAGAACTGATCCTAACTATTTCTTCTGCTGAACTTAACCTGTCAGTGTTTCAAAATCTGCATCAACATTTGTTCCAAAGGACAAGTAGACGACGACGAGGACGATATCAGTGACTTTGGAAAAACCAGGCCAACAGCAAATGTTAAAGATGAGGGGCATCATGATCATATTCAAGCCCCTCCAGTTATAAACAAGATTGATATTCACGCAGCCGGGATTGACAAAAAGTCAGAGACAGCAATTGGGAACAACAATTATGCCGGTGGGGATAATCGCTTAGGTGTTGGTGAACCTCAAAGGGAAGAGTAGTGCTCTTAGAACTGCAACTTGCAAGAGATTGTGCTTCTATTAGGAATTTACGCTGCTTATTTTTCCTATATTTTATGGATCACGTGCATTAGTGAAACACTTACCACTGCGTGAGCTCTGTGTACTGGGCACAATCAGCAATCATAACAATAACTTTGATTTCGCATTTTGATTTCACATAAGTTACTCAAGATCAAGAGTTA
>NC_033802.1:775791-799494 GCF_001876935.1 Asparagus officinalis | reverse complement strand
AACAAAGAAATTATATAATGTAAACTTGCTGATAAATAGAACAAGACTGAGATGAAACTTGTGAAATCAATGAAATCCTTGACAATATACTTACTCACAATGATTATAGTAGGAACACAATTACAAAATAAAGATGAACACAAACTGACTGGCGTTACTTGGTAGCAAGCGAGGTGTCACCCATAAATCAAAGCAAATATGTTTATCCTTATAACACTGCTTCTGGCTTCCATGTCCCAAATCATACATAACGTAATACTCAATGCCTTCGTAGCTGTTGAGTTCGTCATCATCGACGTAGCCATAGAATTCATGGTCGTCGCCATCTAAGTCATCATTGTTGTTTTCTATCCCTCAATCATAAAATAATTACTCTGATTTTTTTTAAGGATAAAAGAAAGAGAGGAGAAAGAGGGCAAAAAGCATTATAAAGTTATAATAATTCTTTTTTTTAAACCAATTAGGGTTTCCTTGTAATTGAATGAGTTGATTTTCGACGGAGTATTTTAGTGATTTTCAAAGTTGACTGAGGTTCTGTAGTGTGGTTTTCTTAAATTAAAATAGTTGAAAGGGTTTGGTTAAAATCAACATGTCTCTTTATGCTACGAGAAGATGACATGTGAACAACTAATCTTATATTCACCTAAAAATTATCATCAAATTAAAGCTATCCATATAATTAGAAGATTTTAATGATAAATATTTTGTAATCTGCTATCATCATCACTATGTTTTTCAGGAACAATATAAAAGTGTATGTATTTGTGCAGAGATGTAAAGATTTCTTCATTTTGGGAAATCATATCCAATAATTGATGCCCTCTTTTCCCCCTGCTGGAAACAAGGGAAAAGAGTCAGGAAGCTCATGCTGCTATCTATTTATGAACATGAACGGAAACTGATACAAAAGCCTGTTTGGTTACTTTTTTGTAAAACGCGTAGTTGCTACAGTATTGCGAATCAAGTGGTCCAGCTGTGCCTAACAACTACACTAAAAATGCAACCCTATTCCCAAGTTTTTTGCTAGGAATTGCTGAGGGCTTGCCAACTCTGCTACAGTAGCTGCTAACTCAGCTTCGTAACACGACCGTTTTAACTCACCAAAGAGAGGGGTTGATTGTAATACTGTAGCGACTAACGCCTATAGTATTGCAACCCCAAAAACTCTTTAAAACGTGGCAATCAAACATACCCTAAACCTTGGATCATCGAAACTTCACAGCTTGTACACTAATGTGTTTGCTTAAGAACAAAAAGATTAATGTTGAAATCACAGCGCTTTTACAAAGTCATGTAGTCCATCATTTTGTTTGTGACTATTTTGTGCAGTCAAATATTTCTGGAAACATATTTTCGAGGATTGGGATTGGCTGATTATGGGGAGAGAGAGAGAGAAAAAAGTACGGAAAGAAGTCTATACATAGCGTCGGAGATAAATTCATATGTAGCAAATTATGTCTAGTGACATTTGAATTGCTGTGTTTGTGAATTGTAATAATGGATGACATCATGTATCGTATTGCATTAATATTCATTCATCTCAGCCTGACCCCGTCGTATACTTGCATATCATATGTTTATTCTCATCTAATCAGACTTTTCAATAAAGTAATGGAATTATTTTGAAGCGTATCATATGTTTATCCTTACAGAGTACACTAAATAAATTCCAAAAGAAACCCAAACCTCCAAACGCTAGTACATAACTCACCAAAGTGTTTCTAGATTGATTATGCCTTGCGAGAAAATACTCTGTTTCAAATAAGAAAAGGGGCCTGAATGGACATCCCAACATCTTGCAAAAAAAAAATGGATAAGAAAGAGGGTCATATTGTGCTACATAAGAAATGACCAACCATCAAAAGATCACGTGCGCTCCATAATAATTTGATTAAAATTTAACAAAAGTTAGAATAAAATGAATGATCACCTTACCCATATAATCGCTATCCATATAAACACAATATTGATGGTAAATCAGCATTTTTAACAGTACAAACAAGCACCCTTTTTGGAAATATATACAAGAAACTGCGGAAATGTATGTAAAAGGGTAACTAAGATTTGTGTCAGTTAGAATATAAAAATTTCACCCTCAACTCTCATAACTTTCGGAGTTTTGGTGTAATGGTTAGAGGAACTTAATTTAAGATGGTATCAGAGCAACTAGGTTCAAATCCCACCGGTCATGAATTTAAAACAGGATTTCTAAAAATTGACATCACAGGGCCATCAATTTGTGGGACATGTTAGAATATAAAAATATAACCCTCAACTCTCACCACAACTTCAAAGTTTTGGTACGATGGTTAGAGGAACTTAATTCAAGATTGTCCAATTAATTCCTGTAATAAAAACAAACCAACCAAAATACAATAACAACAGAAACAGAAAAAAGGGAATTGTTAGTTGAGTTGATGCTTGTTAGTTGCTAAACAATTAAATGACTTAACCTACCCAGTTTGATAAGTTTAGAGTGCCCTACAAAGGATTATTAAAACAAATGTGGTGTCCCTTGGGTTATAGCCATTCTAGAAGCCCAGTGGCAAAAATATTATATAGCTCAAAGATACAAGAAATATTGAACAATAAAAATATCATGAATAAAGAAAAGGAAAAGATCGTAATCAAATTCCACTGAAGGAGCTTTAGGAGAGGCATGTGTGTTTGAGTCTGTTGAAAAAATAATGCAACCGTCCACTGAGAGGCGTCCCTCTAAAATCATCTATATCTTTGGTGGGGACATTTCATGATACAATGCCAACCCCCCCTCTTAACTTACATCACACCCCTCAAATATGCACAAACCACTCATCTTGCCATCAGCATGCTCGAGTAATCACGGAAACAGTGAACTGTTCATGATGGGTAGATGAAGTGGGGAACTTAGGAAACACAGGTGTTGAGAAGATAAATTTAGAGTGTAATTATATGTAAAGAGGTGGAGTAATTCGGCATTTTCATTGGTGAGACGTATTGGAAACAGAGCCTATACCAAGTTGTTATAGAAATGCAAAATGAGTAGGGAAACTTCTATGCAAAACAACAAACAAAAAATCACCTCTATATTCGCTGTGATGAAATTCTAAGAAGAAAAAAAATAAAAAAGCAAACGGATACACTACTCTGCAATAATGCAAACATTGATTCTACTGGCTAAGCATACAACAAAGTTGGCTTCAGATAAGCAAAACAAAATACGATAATTAAAAGATAACCATTTTTGAGTAGGTACCAATTCTAGATTAAAAGAAACCTGGCAAAAGAGATGCTTATGGTGAAAGATAAAACATGTAGGCTAAGGGATCCAACAACCATCAACTTCTCTTATTAGGGCAGAAAGAGCTCAGGGCAAAGGCGAAAGTTAACGAACCGTTGGACTGACTTTTAATGACTACAAGCATACCCTGTGCTAAAAAAAATCACTCTGAGAATTTGTCCGTAGCCCTTCTAGATCAAAGTTCTTTCTAACTATGGGGATATTGAACTATACTGTAAAGAATCACAAATGCTTGTATTTACCATGGAATATGCTAAACATGCTAACTATGATAACGTTGACCTGAGTGGTCAACCTTATAAGCTATGTGATGAAATTCTGCAATTTCCTGTTGATGTTCAAATCAAAAACCATGTATAACCCGAGAACATATGATTGAAAAAGTTAGACTCACTTTTATTGAGAACAACAAATTGGGCTTTCGAAAACTAGAACACACCATAAATGCATAAAACAAACCGGAAAGTGATTAGGTTGGAAAGAACAAAATCTTGGTTCCTCCTTCTTATCTTAATTCAGTGTAATGTTGTCTGATCATATTGGAAGGGCTATCTGTTCCATACTTGACTCGAGTTGTTGGGAGAACAGCTGAGTATATCATATAACACTTGATATAATATTTTCTATTCACCAGTAAAGAATATTAGTTAGCGGTCATGACACCATGTAGGCAATGTCGATAATTTCCGTCTTCTTCACTTAACAGGACAGTTGACTGCTTTTTGAATCTGATATGCTTCAGTTTGTGCATCTTTTTTTTTTTAAAGAATAAAGTTACATGTAATTATTTCAGGCCACTATACTTGTTAATCACGAAAAATATAAGAAGTACCATTCCATCAGTTACTTGTAATGTATTTAGATATACTCGGTACTATTTTCCATAACTGACCTTTTTTACTCAACAAGTCATCTTTTGTTCTATGTCATATTTATACAAGCATAATAAACTTTTTGGGTTTTATTTTCTGAGATACACAAGCAATACTGTTTTTAGTAATAATCTGAAAGGGGCAATGGAACGCACAACATGAATGAATTTCTTCCTAGATCTTGTATTTTCTTTTCCTAATTTTTCTCTCATTGCATACATCATAAAGACTTTGGTCAATTGACTCCCCGAGTATGTCAACAAGCCGAAGCCGATCAATTTGCTCCTGTAGCCCAACCCGCTTATTAGTTAGTTCAATCTATCTAAGAGAAACAAAAAAATTGATTTGGTGGGCCAATGGTGGGATACTGTAATCCATGGCAACTTTGCAATTACCAACCTGCATTTGCCTATTTGTTCCGCCTCTCTCTTTTAAATACCATCACTCCCTCCCTCCACCATCACTCAAGGTTCTCACAACTCAATATCCTCACAGCTTAAAATTTTTAGCCTCCCCTCTTTCTAAACCAAAATTAGGAATAGTAATATGGGGAACTGTTTGGTTCTCAAAGATAAGGGGTTGTGGAAGATCAAGAGTACGGATACCGATATCCTGAAATACCATTCAACATCAAGAATTTGTCAAGCTGACAAGCAAAGAGGGCATCTCTACCACCTTCATCAGCCGAAGAAGATTCAGATCAAGGAGAATAGTGCAGTGAGAATAAAGATGGTGATAAGCAAGCAAGAACTGAAGGAAATACTAGAAAGGGAGGGGCTCACATTTGAGGACATGATGTCTCAAATTCAGAAAGAACCTGGATATAGTCGTAAGAAAAGAAATGAGAAAAGCGTGACGTGGAAGCCTGATCTAGAAAGCGTATCAGAAGCGAACGATCTCTGATAAGGCCTATGTTTTCTTGTATTTTATTTTTATTTTTCTTAATTGGAGTAAATATGCATGTAGATAGCAAGGATCCTGTTGGTTCTCTGTCTTCTCTTTACTTCGCTTAGACGAGAGAAGATGCAGATAGACAAGGAGGGATGCACTAGATTGATGTCGGGTTTATGTGTTAATAGTTCATTTTACTTATGTTTTGCTTTGTATAAAAATGCACATATATAATATTCAGGATGCTGTTGGTTCGCTTCCTCTTTTCATCTTTTTGGAAGAGATTAAAAAAAAGAGACAAGGTAGCCTATAAATGATACATTATGTTGGCGTATCGATCTTCCTATCATTTTTTAATGAATGCTGAGGTAGATAAAGTAACATTGTTCTTCTATCCATGATTGTTTTCAGGATTTTAGTTTTTGTCTAAAAAGGACTGTATTTATGTACTCCCGTAAGTTAATACTTCAAAACTTTTTGGAACTCCATATCTATCTACATATCTAATCAATCATCGATCACGGGCCCTTGTCTCAACTTTTTGCAGTGCAGACCATTTGTTTTGAGCCGCATAATTATTAGTCAAACAAGGGGTATCAAGCACAGATCATGACTGTGATCCCACTCCTACATGTTCCTCATTATCCCTTGGGTCCCCAGGGGAAAACAGAAAAAAGGCTCCTACATAAGCTTTAATTTGCTGTTTAAAAAAAAATCAATTCTAATACTAAAGGACTGTATCTTAATTTCTACTGTAGTAAAAACTTTTCTATCAAACTTCCCTTGATATTGTGTTTGTACACCTACTCAGCATACTGATGCCAACATAAGCAGCAGTGAGAGAAAAAAATTTCTCATATGTAATTCAGAAATGTCAGCCGCAATTGTTGGCAGCAATTGTGGACAAACAAAAAGGCAATTGTGGGCAAACAAAAAGGTGGCGGTCCCCATTAAAATAAATACACCGAAAGTGAAAAGTAGGCACCGAAAGGTTGGCATAGTAAAAGAAAAAAATATTATAAAATTAAGAATAGTATTTTCTCGGACGCTATAAATAGGCCCAAAACTCTCCAGGAAAAATCCATCCTAGAAACAACTCCACGTCTAGAAGAGTGAGAGAGAAAAAATAGAGAGTTTTTCCTTGTAAAGAGATATTGTAACTCCAAAATTTTTACTCATAGTGTATTCTTCTATCATTGCCCGTGGTTTTTACCCCAAATTCATTTAAGAGATTTTTCACGTAAATCTGTGTGTTCTTTTTATTACTTCCACTCTATTATTCACTGAGACACTGCTCTATTAGGCTCCGGCTTTGTCCCAACAAGAAATTTCCTCTATAGTGGGCACAATTTTATGAGATGACTTGGTAATGGAGATCAGACTATAGGTTTGCAGATTCTAAGCTACAGAAACTTTTGGTGGAGTACTGCTGGAATTTCCAAATACTGGGGTGATTCATGCGTACAAGAGAGTAAAAATATATCAAAAGGATGTCAAACTCGCGTACTGGATAAGGCCAGGAAAAAGATTGAGGAAAATGAATTTACCATCCTGATGGAAGTTCAAATTGGAAGAATCCATCGGATAAGGTCTAATCATCTTCTAGAAGGCAATAATTAACTCGAAAGCATGATACTTCACTTGGAAGTTCATAAATTGGAAGGATCTATGAAGTAAAGAACTTACTGGAAGATATTTAACTAAAGGTCACCTTCTAGAACAAAGATTGCTTAATTAAAGATATGATACTTGGAAACAACTCATTTGTTGCCCCTCAAAAGATCTAACGTTTGATTTAGACATCAGGATATTAAAATTCATGCATGTGGGCCTAATGAGGATGTTAGATCATGCCGTGTACCTTGTTGAGTACCTTACTCGAAAGATATTTCTCAGGCAGTTCTTATCATCACCTGTCTCTGTCTGATACCAAACCTGGGCTTGGTGTCACTTATTGTAAATCCTACTAAAAGGCAACATTCAGTGCTAACTAGAGAAACAAATAATAATTTACTAACCTAAGAATGAGTGTCAGGGACCTGAACATTGGCTCGCTCTAACTAGCGTAAGTTCCCTGAATTCCCTCTTCACATTTGAAAATACTTATATATCATGAAGGCTTTTCCGGATCAATGTGTTGTATTCCTCCATCCCATGCAAGCGTGCTAAAGCCACCCCCAACCCACCCACTCATACTTGATCACATTTATTAGTATAACAAAAAACTATTTAGCTACATCATATACATATGTACGTATAGATATATATACAGATAGATATTATTGATAATTTGGTATTAGTAGATTTAGTAGATATTGTTAAGATATTATGAGATGTGATTAGGTATGATTTTATCTCATAACTATTATTTAAGAGAGGTAAGTTTAGATGAGTAATAACTTTGCCTTCTTTATTTCTCTACATGGCATCAAAGTTTATTCGATCCTAGCAACTTTTCCCATCTTTGTAGATCTCGAGGCCGTCGAGAGGGTTTTGCTTGGCCTTCATGCTTCTCTCAGCGGCTATGACAACATCTTCAGCGGCTTTGATAATATCTTTGATTTCTATATCATTTGTTTACTAAATCTTTGTTGAACCAAAAAAAAAGCCTCTAAAAAACCTTAATTTCAAAAGGGGAAAATGACACTGTTCACCTAGGTGCTGTCCATCTATGAACAGTACACATGTGTGTTCCTCAGAATGAACAGTATTGCTCTTTGTCATCTTTCAATGATTGGATGCAAAAGTATGTAGTTGATTCTGATGTTGCTTACAGTGGCTAATCCGTCTACTATTTTATCTAGCTGACCCGCCTAGGGTTTCTTCTCGCTGATCCATCTAGGGTTTCTTCTACTAGCTTACCCGCTTAGGGTTTCTACTGATATTCTAATTGCTGAAGTCTTTAAGTATTCCGGAAAAAGATGACCTTACCTAAGCTCTTGCAACTAGCTGTTTTCCACTTATAACAAGTTAGACACATATAGTATATATGCTCCAGCTTGAGTGAGAGTGTTAGATATTGTTGATAATTTGGTATTAGTAGATTTAGTATATATTATGAGATATTGTGAGATGTGATTAAATATGATTTTATCTCATATCTATTTTACAATATCTTCCTAATCTCTATTAAAGAGAGGTTAAGATTAGATAAATAATAACTTTGCTTTCTCCATTTCTCTACATATATCACAAAAGATCTTTTTTGGTTGGTTCATAAGTTACAGTGTCTAAGTGCTAATTTTGAATACAAACTTAATATAATATGACAAGTGGCATTGATTTACTGAATATTACACGGAATAGTTTGCGTCTGTCAAATTCACTGATCATGAATGCTTATTATTCAAAAGTATACTGCAAAAGTATGACCTGTAGTCTTTGTGGTTATGTACCTGAAGAGGGTGCCAGTTGAGTACAACATCAAATTTGTACTAAGCTTTCTCTTCTACTTCCAAAGCTATTTCATTGCGGCGTGTGAAAGGAAGAGTAAATGGAGGATTAAACTGTACAAGGAACAAACAAATATAATTCAAGCTATGTCCCATCTCAAATGCTCTCCCATTGTCATAGTTAAATCTGATAAAGTTATACCTGTGCAACTTCAACAGATGCATTTTGTTTTACTTGAAATTGTGAATCACTTACGAGTGCAACACGTAATTTAGCTTCCCTTCGTTTCACATCTTCATCTGTCACAAAGCCTGATAAAAATGGAAAAGATAAGACATAACAGGCCTGAACTCACCAATTGATAATAGAAGACATCATAGTCTATATATCATATCAAGTGAAAAAATTTAAGACGTCTAACTAATATTCGAAGATACTTAATATTAAGAGGTCTAACATAAAGATTTTTCTTATTCACACTTGAAACGGGTAACATTATTCTGGAAATTCCTGTATTGAAGTCAAGTTTTCTAGTCCTCTTCCTCCCCATATCAAGCCACATAGGATTTTCTTTGATCATTTGATAACATTCCATCCATCTACTCTCCAGACTATTCTTGCATCTCTCTCTCTCTCCACGAGTATCCATAAACCTCTCCATATATTACCCACTAGCCTACAAAAACATTTCAATAGAACAGCAGAATTAAAAGTTACACTAATTGTATATTTTCATCCTTCTAGTTGCCTTTGTATTCTGTTCATGCCAGTTTTATACATCCATCACATGGCTGCATAGTTTTAAGTATACAAACCTGAAAAAGCAGTAATAGCAACAATCTTATGAGGAACTTCTTTGATCCTTACAGAGGGATCTTTTGGCAGCGGCAAGTTAGCACCATATTTTGAGGGCATGACAAATGACATTGTCCAATTATCACCTGACTGACCATTGACCAACAAGGAAGACAACATCAGATCTGTATTCATCTGAAAAAAGTCTTCAGCGAAAGTTACTTGCCTGTTTTGTTATTACAGGGGTCGTCATATCCATTTTCTCTCCATCCGACTGAACCTTCCTCGTAATAACAGGAGTGGTCATTTCCATTTGTTCAGCGGTTGTGTTCTACAACCAGGAGTTGATAACAATAGATCTTGTTAATGTGCCAAGAAAGACCATAAGAAGAAGGATGTTCAAAGAATACGTCTTCCATATACCTTACCTTACCAAACAGGTATTCAGCCAAGACATTAAACCCCCGAGAAGCTCCATTGAAATCAAACCCAGTGTTTCCAGGCATAATCGTCTCGGCTATATAGTAAGACTGTTCACCAAGTATAATACATGAATGCATGTACCTCTAAAAGAAATGAAGAAGGAAAAATAGGAGCATGCATATTAAAACTGCAACCATAATGCTCTCACTATAATTTATCAACAACTACATCAATGCTATACATCCATCATTGTAACGTTGGAGATGACAGACGCTTATTTGTAATCAACCAGTTTTGGGAGTGGTCACGGCTGGGATCTTTTGATCCCATACTTTTTCCAGAAAAGGAAAAAAAGTGCTAACCTATGTCCAATACAAACTACTAACAGGATCTAGAGATGACGATAATTGTGAGATGCATCAGTCATCACAATCTCTACCATAAGTATATTTGTTTCTTCTTTCTATAGGATCAATCATCTTAGCAAGTGAATGGATCCCATGGTAAACATCCCTATCATAGAATCAAGTTGAATTTTGGACACTGCCATTTGTTTTCTTAGCTAATGCCGATGTTTCGTCTGTGGAGTTTAATTATACGACTCATAAGTTTCCTCCCATGATAAGTTGCGATGTCTTTCTGTCCGTCTTTTACTCTTGAAGTAAATGCCTCGATCCTTTTCCATTCAGTAGAAGATTTGTCAGTTTGATGATATTTGTTGAATAACTTTTCCATTCAGTAGAAATTTTTTTAGCTTGCATTTCTTAAAACTAACAGCCTATTAATTGTAGTGGATGTCGAAGTATGAAGTGGTAAGCTCCTTTTTTGTCAATCAAGAACCAAAGTTAAAACTTCAAAGCCCATAACGTCAACATAAACACAAACAGTTCACAATCACACGCATACTCACGTCTCACTTTATCTTTAAAAAATGCTTCTCTCTTTATCTTTAAAAAATGCGAATAACATATAACAGCCAGCTAAACTGTCTCACATAACAGCAGTTTATTAACAAAATAAGGAGTATCAGGGATGGAAAAGCACTACCTCGACTTCCCTGACCTCATATGCATCTGTTCTCTTTAATACCCGATATCTGATAGTTTCAAGATCCGGAACTTTGAATGGTCAACAGAGAGTAAGTCGTTGCAGAAATCAAATAAAAACAAGGGGCTTAGATAATTTTTGTAAAATTCAAAGAAACATCACTACCTAACATCAGGGCTTCCTCTAGTGTTCGTGCATCCGGTCTGCGTGGCAAGACATATTTTGCAGTTTCCTCAGTCAAATCCCCCAAAACTGCAACCCAAAAAAAAAAAGATCAGTTTAGAAAATACCACTTTTCCTCAAAGATCAAATAATTGTTCCATGCAAATCAAAGCCTTCTCCATACATCTTTGGGAGAGTGAAGAGGCCTGGGAAGCTAGAGCAAGAACAAGGGAGAGCCGAGTCTCAAAAGCTGATCGACTAATCCGTGGAACAACTCTGCCTCCCTTTACAGCCGATGATCTCGTAATCCATGATTGATTACTACGATTTCGATGCACGGCAAGAGATTGAACAGTTGGACACAAGTTCCACAGCAGCAACATTTTTATCCTTCAGAATCTAAAGCTAATTTTCTTTTTGATTGTTATACCAAACAGAGAATATTTTCTCTGGTGTTCATTTGATCAGAACAAGTTTTTTTTTTCTTTTAAAAGGTTCATATGCCATCAACTGGCTTCATTCATTCTGGAAGCTCACAAAATGACAACTGAAAATAACAAGCAAAATATAGACCACTAATTTAGTGGACCTAGAGTCTCATTCCAGGATGGATTTTAGAGGTCATAAAACCTCCACAATCACTGATGACCTCAATCGAAGTGCTACACAAGTCCACCTCTATATACACCTAATGCTGTTTTCTTCTTGCTATAGGAATTCACAAGAAGTATTCAGCTCTCTTTGATCAAAACGTATGACAATCAAATAAATTAACAAGAACTCCCGAGTCCTAAGTGGGTCATTTCATCAAACAGGTGATCGGCATCATTCAATCACCCACCTCTCACACACCCACTGACCATCATAGTAACGTAGGAACACCATTGGGTGTTGGCACTAGTCTGAGCATGTGTGAGGATAGGTTCGTACAACTTTTCCAGTTTTGGTGATTTAAACATGCATTTTGATGTATTTAGATTTTATTTTGAAAAATAAAAATAAAAATCTCACCATAACCTGTGAAGTTGTGATTACTGGCTGCTCCTCTCTCGTGGGCTTTCTCTATAATGGGTTGATTGGGCCTCCAATGTCATATTGTTTACAGGTCAAGAGATGGGCTGTTACGTCTACATCGTTTGCAATTCCTATGTAGTGAATTATGGAGATAGGTCCCCTCATGTGTTTTTGACCATAAATTAATATAGCCTTTTTCAATTTCCTTAAACCAAATATGCTTTCTTAACTATGAAAATCATAACTTCCCCACGATATTTTGGACCATGGTAATCAAAACCCTCGGGCGCTTCAGGAGAGTCGAACCTGAGATCTTGTGGTACTAATTAATCATAGACAGCTTACCAATTCAGCCAGAGCTTCATGGATAGTGTTGTTTTACTTTAGTTTTTAAACCTATGTGGATATCCGATAGGAATATTCTTGGCAATATCTAAATGTAATCATCACACGATTACAGGTTGCCAAATCAGCACCGGTCAACTCGAAATCATTACGATGATTAGCTTGTATCTATAAACTCGTATCCATGCATTATCGAAATGATGAAGTGTTCGAAAAATGAACATCAAATCCAAAACCTTGACTCGGTTTAGTTTTAAAAAAACGTGGCAAAAAGATTAAGAACATCTGAAGGCTAATGCTGGCAAATAGTACACGAAAGAAAATTCCAGCCCAAGTTCATTGCATTCAGATTAAAAGTGATGTCAAGTGACGTTATTTCGAGTTATTATTAAAAACTTATCATAGTGCCTAACTGGACCATTCCCATAATAGGCCTTTGGTGGAGGCCCATACATTTGGCAGCATGACAAGTCTAAATTTAACTAACTTTAAATTTGTTTTTCTTCCTTTTATAGCAAATGAAGATAAACTTTGATTTCAAATGGGAAACTAGGTATCTTGCAACCATCAAATTAATTTGTGAATGATTTGAACGTAAACAGTGTTGGCTATGACCCCAACTAATCTATTCTTCAGTGAATAAATGCAAAACGTTGATGATATTATTGTTTAGGGTTGCTAATTTCTGCACAATTTGGTCGTTCAATGACTCATTATATGAAGAAAGATCAAAGAAGGGTAATTAATGCATTTTGGAATTAATAATTGTCGGTACCTATAATTTGGAAAAAAAAAACTAATAATCACCTTACAAGGATTCTGGAATTTGTTTTTTTTTTTAAATTGCACCTTATATGATGAGGCATGACCCGGTTGATTGAGTAGATGACATCATTATAAACTTTTTTATAGAATTATAACTTACGATAGATAGAAAAATATAAAAGAAGAAGATTCCTTGCACGAGAGAAAGGCTTATCGTTCGACGATTAATATTGCCTGTAAATTCATTGGATATGTTTACATGAATTTTTTGAGGAGATTAGTTAATTTGTCTTCATGAATATACCAATTAATATTTCCCATTTGCGTATTCATTAATACTATTCCCCTACTTTCATGCATGATTTCGTCGTACAAATGCATCTTGCCCAACGGACAAATTTGTAACTAAGTTAGGTAGGCCCCAACTCCTCGTGAAAGGGTGCAATCTTGGGTTAACGTTTCTCCTTTATTCACCGCCACTCTTCCTGATATTTGTCTTTGCTTCCTCTATAGAAATTAGAAAATAGGGAAACATATTCAGTTTCACGCCACATCATCTGTATCATAAGTCGTAAGTCGATCAAATTTTGACACGTGTCCACAGAATATCATGCAACACATGATTAGAATTCGGAAAAAAGGAGCTATAAGATTGTTTAATTAATGGTGAAGTGTGAAAACTTTTCGACGCATTAGGAGTGCTGCTACGGTGACCCAAAATATGGGACTAAGGAAGGGGACATGTGAGTTGTCTCCTTCCTAGTGCATAATGAGTTGTCATGAGTTGGCATGGCCAACTTATTATGCAATAGGGAGGGGACACCTCACATGTCCCCTCCCTTGATCCCATATTTTGGGTCCTTAAATTATTTTCCACGTATTAGATCGATATATTTATCTCCTAATCCCTTTCTTTTGCACATATTCCAAAGGTTACCGTCTCTTTAAATATCACGTGCCAAGTAAATTCAATTTACTAGATAAAATTAAAACGAAGTTAGTGAGTAGCTAGTAATCCTATATATTAGAAGAACTTGGATCCTCTCCATTAAAAAAAGCAGTGGAGAGACTATCACTACTTTTAATCTCAATAGTTGATTATTTAGTAGACGGTTATGATACAATCTAAATTTAACACTCATCATAACCTTGTATATTGTACTCATTCCTAATTTGCACTCAAAGAAAAAAACCACGACCATCAACTCGAATTTAATAGCTAGTTAAGGGAGGCGATACAATCACACCCCTAACCACACTCCTCTCTCGCTACAGTGCACTGGGGTCCACATGAGAGTTTTTAAAAAAAATTCTCATGTGGACCCCAGTGCCCTGTAACGAGAGAGGAGTGTGGTTAGGGGGTTAATTAGTTAAGAGGCATATATCGATGATAATACTTGAAAGCATTGGATAGTGGCTTGCTTGCTTTTTCTTATATAGAGAGAGGGGGAAGGGAAGAGAGAGAACAACCGGCAATTAACAAGTTGCTTCCTCGGCCAACCCCCCCCCCCCCCCCCCCCCTCCCTCGTTCCTCATGCGTACAAGTCATCCCCAACATCCAAAAACGTTTTCCTTCCTTCTCTCTCTTCTCTCTTCTCTCTCTCTCTCTCTCTCTCTCTCCTCTCTCTCTCTCTCCTCTGCACCTCCTCTATAAATCCCTCGCACATTCCCCACCGGCCGCACTCAACATAACAACTCAGCATTTCTTGACCTCCAAGTCTCCTCCTCCTGCTTCCTTTCCCCCGAAGCAACAAATGGGAAACCACTCGAGCCAATAAAGCCCCACAGTCGCAGGCATGCCGCCCGACGGCTACCTCCTCGCTCCTCCATCCTCCGGTCACCACCCGACGTCGACGTCCGCTCCCGTCAAGAATCTGAGCCTCGTTATACCTCGACGCGTGCCGGCACGGACCCCGAACCTCGCAGACGCTTCGACCGATCGCTCCAGCAGGCGGCATGAGCGCGGGCAATCTCCACCCTTCGCTGTCGGCGTCGAAGGTCCGCTCCCTCATCACTTCGACTTCCTCAAAGAAGTCACCGGCTGCCGTCCTCGACGATGAAACCAAGAGGCTCGCGTCAAAGGTCATCCTGCACTGGCAGAAGGACATCTGGAAACACCCCGGACCTCTTCGAGCCTGTCGAGTGATTACTTCGACAACTCGCTGCAGACCCTGGTATTTCTGCGCGGCGAGCCGCGGCGTTGCCTTAGAAGGCCGCAATTAACAAGGTTCTTCCCCGGCCAACCCCCCCCCCCCCCCCCCCCTCCCTCGTTCCTACATTGCGTAGCAAGTCATCCCCAACCATCCAAAAACGTTTTCGCTTCCTTCTCTCTCTATCTCTCTCATCTCTCTCTCTCTCTCTCTCTCTCTCTCTCTCTCTCTCCTCTCACACCTCCTCTATAAATCCCCTCGCACATCCCCACCGGCCCACTCAACATAACAACTCAAGCATTTCTTCGACTCCAAGTCTCCTGCCTCCTCGTTCCTTTCCCTCCGAAGCAACAAATGGGAAACCACTCGAGCAAAAAGCCCCCACTCGAGCGACATGCCACCCGACGCCTACCTCCTCGCTCCTCCTCCTCCCGGTCACCACCGACGTCGACGTCCCTCCCGTCAAGATCTGAGCCTCGTTATACCCTCGACGCGTGCCCGGCACGGACCCCGACCTCGCAGACCTTCGACCGAATCGCTCCAGCAGCGCCATGAGCGCGCAATCTCCACCCTTCTGCTGTCGGGCGTCGAAGGTCCGCTCCCTTCTCACTTCGACTTCCCTCAAAGAAGTCAGCCGCGCTGCCTCCTCGACGATGAAACCAAGAGGTCGTCAAAAGGTCATCCTGTCACTGGCAAGAAGGACATCTGGAAACACCCCGGCCTCTCCGAGCCTGGTCGAGATTACTTCGACAACTCGCTGGCAGACCCTGGTATTTCTGGCGGCAGCTCGCGGCGTTGCCTTAGAAGGCCCGCGACACCCAGCTGATCCTCCCAGGTACTGCTAACAGCACTTTCGACGGACGAACGCGGACCACAAAGCTGAAAGAGGTACGCGAGAACCTGGAGGAGCTGAAGCGCTTCAGAGGGGCGCGTTCAGACCCCGTTCACCGGAACTTCTTCATGGCGTTCCAGTCGGGTCTACAAAAGCAGCAGTGTTTTTAATGCCTGGAGAAGTAACAGATCAAAAAGGCGAAGCTCGACAAGAAGCTCAATCGCTCAGGGCTGGAGGAAGCTGTCCAGCATCATTTCGCCTCACCGGCCTTCCGGGCCGCCTCATATGCTCGGTCGTGCACGCCGCGGTAGGCCGCGCGCCGGTGCCGCAGGCCTCGCGGCGGCGACGTCGGATCCGATAGGGGTTCGATGGGGAAGTGGTTTGTCGATACCTTGTGGAAGAAACTTACTGAGGACGCGACGTGGCGCCAGCAAGGAGATGGTCCTGTCGCATGCAGGCGGGGTCGTACGTGGGCGAATTAAGGACGATGGATAGCATCCGGTTGTGCTCATCGATCGCCTTGGAGACGCAGGTGGGCGCTGCTGAGAACAGCGCGGGGTTCGTGGCGGAGGAGGAGGCGGAGACGGTGAGGTTCGCGGTGGAGGAGATGAGGAGGATGCTGGAGGGGTTCATGAGGAGCGTGGAGGAGTTGGGAGAGCAGGCCGACAGGTGTAGCAGGGATATTCGGAGGGCCAGGACTGTTGTGTTGCAGCGGATCATCAGGCAGTGAATTGAAGAAGGATCGATGGTTCGGTCGGAGTTTAATTAGATTGCGAATGTTAATTAATAATTCTTTCGTTTGTTGAGCAGGGAATTGGTTGTGTGTGATAGGTTTGTTTCGAATTTGTTTAATTAACGAAGAAGAGGGACGAGAACAAGGAAAATTATTAGGCTATATATGTGTGGATTTCTATACGGAGCTAATTAATTATGCGGCTTCAATTTGTTGCCATTAGGATTATACTTCTTACAAATGAACTTAAGGTGGGGTTAGTCGACTAGAACTAAAAACCAGAACTCGGATAAATATTCATGGGATAAATTTTTGTGGTGTTAGCCAATCAGAACTGGGATAATTTTTAAAACTCTCCCACTAAATATTGTTCTACCTAGCTATATTGAAAAACATGAATTCTTCTCCCCAAATTATTCCACTCGTCAACTTAGATGAGAACAAACTAGAACTTTTTGACTAGTCAAAAAAAATACTAATAGTTGAGTCCAATAAAATGAATGTTGCTAACACATTATTTATGCATAATTTACATTATAAATGTATGATAATAGCACTTGCCATGCATATAGGAAAATGCGGTTGATATAAAAAATGATAAGTAACCTTTTGTGGATACACATAAATCACAACGAAAGATAGCTATTTACCTAGAATCAACAATATTTTGTGATGACCATACGGCTGTGTTTGGCAAAGAGTTAAGGAAGAGGGATTAAGGAGAAAGGTTAACTTAGTTAATCCATCGTGAAGGGTTAAAAATATTCTTATTCCGTTTGGATTTGATAATTAAGACAAAGTGTTAAGTCTTTTGTGTTTGGCAAATGAAGAACGGCTAAGGAGATTAATCTCATTATTCTTTTTAAAAATACCACTTTCGCCCTTTCTAAAAATTTAAAAAATCGCACAAACACTGTTGGTTTATATACAAATACTTTCTCATGAATCAGATTCCAAAACAACACAAGACAGATAAATATGTGAGCCAATCTCATCACAAAACATTGATCAAATCAACACAATCACAAATTTTTACACACAGAAGAAACGGCGACATGCACAAAATCTACATTTCTCAAGAAATAGAGTGTCGTCGCCTTCTCTAAAGCAGAAATCGAGCATCTAAAATAGCCTTCAG
Source organism: Asparagus officinalis (assembly GCF_001876935.1). NCBI lineage: Eukaryota > Viridiplantae > Streptophyta > Magnoliopsida > Asparagales > Asparagaceae > Asparagus > Asparagus officinalis. The sequence goes on along the minus strand of NC_033802.1, from coordinate 781,654 downwards.
ATTTATTGGGTTCACATCTCTCATCCGAAAAAATGAATTCAACTTGCTGAGCTTCTTCGTGAACGACTTCAGCAGTTTATTTGCAGGATTTGCTTTTTACAAGCTCTTGCTTGATTGTACATGATCCTTCTCCAAATTTGTGAGCCTCATCCTCATTCTTTCAACCTCAAGCTTCAACTCTCCGTTCTCTCTTCTGACTGAAGCATAGTTATCACGCGGTGAGATTGATCCGCTCCCTGATCTTTGAGGATACTGGCCATGGATTGATCCGAAGAAGAGCTGATCTTGGTTTCCGTTCATTGCATTTCGAAGCCTGATTTGCTCGAAGTACAGAACTTGTATTGCCATTTGAATAGGCAATCGTTCGTTCTGAGCAGCGTGGCTGAATGCTTCTTGAGATAGTTTTTGATAGTTGACGGTCTTGCACAGCCGATATCTCTCTGATTCTTTTATGTTCGGATGAACCTGAAAGTGAAATATGTGGTTAGCTTTTCCTCATATTTTTCCAGGGTAAATTTTGATAGTCTAGTCAAATGATGACAAAAGTTTTCAAGAAGTTGTTACTTTCAAAAAGATATTGAAAGCTTTGTAGAGTCCATCATTCACCGGACATGCATGATCAGGCAGAAGCTCAAGAATCTGGTCCAGACCCTCGATTGCATTGTGTATGACAATCGTGAATTTTGTCAGAGCATCTGGTCCTTTTAGCCTACATCAACTGCCAAAAATCTCTCCCACAAGAAGCTTACAGATCATTTCCCTTCTTGACCATCCTGTAAGCTACTCCATTGTTGTATTCCACTCTGAACAACATGTGTTCTCATAACTTTTTTAGCCTACAGAAACTTCACCAAAACTTATCTAACAGGATCCTGCACTGTTCACATAGCTTGCAAAATTATAAATTCTATTAAAGAAAATAATTATTCAACAAAGAATCTCAGAATTCAAAAATTCTACTAATGAACACACCAAAATTGAACAACATTCACAGTATCTTCAAGATCAAAAGTTAGCTAATACTGGTGCACAATATCTTGAAGTTAGCTATAGCATCTCAGTTCGAACAACAGCAATGAATAATCGTCACACACATTCTTATCAACAAATTCAAGAAAAATCTCAAGAACAGAAACACGAAAACTCACAACAGCTAATCTCGGTGGCCGAACCCTAACTCTCGCCTCGGATCTCAGCCGATCCAGCCTCCTCCCATTCTCCTCCAACCTCCTCATTAGATCCATCGGCCTAAACCTCACCGAGGTCCCCGGAGCCGGCCGTCGCCTCGTCGGAGCTCTCCCCAGCCCTAGATCCCCAGAGACATCATCGTGAGAGTGTAGAGCGCGATGCTACATCACCGTGACAGTTATATTTGGAGAAGGATCATATGTCAATCAGGTAAGAGCTCTTCTTTGGATCAATCCATTGGATCAACCGGAGACCTCGAGGAAGGAGAAGGGGGCGACCTGAACGGGAGTGGCTCGACGAATTTTGTGAGGGTGAGGAAAGAGAGGGGGTGCTATCAAAATTCCGCTGCCTAGTTCCCCATTCCGCTGCCGAGATCCAGATGAAATAAATTCCCCGCCTACCCTCGCGTGAGAAGGCGGAACAAGTCTTGTTCCGCCTATCCACGAGGAATTGTTAACCCTTCAATCCACGGAATAAATAAAATTTTGGGCTCACGTGAGGGTTAGTTAACCCGTGGGTCTTTTTTTCTGTTTGGCAGGTTAATGAAGGGATAAACCCTCTTAACCCTTCATTTAACCCCTTGCCAAACACAGCCTACAGTACATGTGATGATCAAGTATGTTGCACTATTAATTTGTAATTCGTTATTTTTTTATGAACTATATATTTAATGATTATTACTAGCTAGTTTACATGATTATTGATAGTAATAACTATTAAAATAAGGTTATATATAGCTTAAATAATAGTTACTCTTTTATAAGATTTATTTATACTGCTTTATATAATTATCAATTTATATTCTCAAGCTTTAAAAATATATAAATTAAGGCGTCATATTATCAAAATACATAATTGTATACTTTCCAATTATTTCAAATTATCCCACATTATTGTACTAAAATATTCTACTTGCATAAAATTATTCCACTTAAACAATTCTTCCAATTTTACTTGAAAAGTTCTAATTGACTAACATGCCCAGGATTTTTTTAATAGACTCCTCCATGTAAAATGCGAGAAAGGCAAATTAGCTTTTTCGTGCTAAATTGTTTTGTGGGTGTGCGCATACACACACACACACACGTGTGTGTGTAAACATGTATATGTAATATGTGTGTGTGTCAGGCTTCTTTTAAAAGTACGAGTTCGGGAAAGCTTTTCATGTTTAAAATTCATAATTTCATGAGTAGTAATTAATTTGTTATTTTTAGTCATTTTGACCTATTGGTAAATAATTTTATGGATGCAAAAATTTTTAATTTCATGTGCTATAACCCAATATTTGTGACTATTTTTGGTCTTTTCAACCAATTGGCAAATAAATATGCAATAACAAAAAATTCATGATTTTATGAGCTGTAATACATAGTATTAGCCCTTTTTATTATTTTAAACCATTGACAAATAATTCTACGGGGTCTAAATTCATTATTTTATAAGCTATTACCAATTATTTCTGGCATTTTTATTTCAATCCGTTGCTAAAAAATTCATGCTGCCAAAAATTTATATTTTCATGGGCATAATTCATGATTTTGGACATTTTAAATCATTTTGATCTGTTAGTACATAATTTAATGAAGACCAAAATTCATGATTTTATGAGTTATAATCCACAGATTTTTACTCATTTTTAGTCATTTCATCGCATTCTCAAATAAATTTATGAATGAGAGAATTTAATATTTCATGACTTACAACACAAGAATTTTGGGCATTTTTATTCATTTTACACCCATTGGCAAATAATTACTTGGAGACCAAAAACATAAGTTTATGAGATATAACCCACAATTTTTTAGCCATTCATAGTCATTTTGACCCTTTAGAATTTTTTTTTGCAAATACTAAAATTTATGATTTCATGAAATATAACCAACAATATTTGATCATTTGTAGTCATTTCATTCCATTGTCAAATTATTATGTAGAGGCTAAAATTTAAATTTTTTTGAGTAACAACCCATGATTTTTGACTATTTTTAGTTGTTTGAACATATTTTTAAATTATTTCATAGGGTCCAAAACTTATAATTTTATTAGCTATAACTCATGAATTTTGACAATTTTTAATCATTTTATCAAAGTTGTAAATAATTTATGGTAGCTAAAATTTGAGTTTTCATTAGCCGTAATCCGTGATTTCGCAATTTTTGGCCGTTTCGACCAACTGGTGGCCAAAATTAATGATTTTGTAAGATATCAACCTACAATTTTGACCATTTTTAATCATTTCGACCAATTGACAAATAATCTCAGGAGGCAAAAATTCACGATTTTATGAGCTATAACCCATAATTTTTGTTATTTTTTGTCATTTGAACCCATTAGAAAATAATTTTACGGAGTTCAAATTCATGATTTTGTGAGCTATAACCCGTGATTTTGGCCTAGTCGTTTTTAACCCATTGGCAAATAATTTTGAGGTGGTCAAAATTTACAAATTCATAGGCTAAAGCTCAAGGGATTTGTCCATTTTAAGCCATTTCAGCCCATTTGCAAATAATTTTAGTGGGCCAAAATTCATGATTTTATGACTTATAACCTATGATTTTTTGTTATTTTAAGTCTACACTTGTTAAATAATTTCACAGAGCTAAAATATCACTATTTCGTGAGTCATAACCAATGATTTTAAGCATTTTAGTCATTTCCACCTGTTGATAAATAATTCTGTGGTGATAAAAATTCATGATTTTGTGAGCTATAACCCATGATTTTTATACATTGTTTAGTCATTTTACCCATTAGTAAATAAGAACAATTTTTCAAAACGGACTGAATTTTTTTTTTTTTCAAAACCGACTGTTTTTTTTTTATTTATCAAAATCGACCCGGTTTTGTGATTAGGCTGCTAATCACTATCCTAAATAGTCGGGGTTGGCAACCCCGACTATTTAGGAGGATGTTAAACCCTAATTAAAGGGTGATTAGCAGGTTAATCACTATCCTAAATAGTCGGGGTTGCCAACCCCGACTATTTAGGATAGTGATTAGCCTGCTAATCACAAAACCGGGTCGATTTTGATAAATAAAAAAAAACAGTCGGTTTTGAAAAAAAAAAAAATTCAGTCGGTTTTGAAAAATTGTTCTAGTAAATAATGTCACGGAGGCCAAAATTCCCAATGTCATGAGCTATAACGCATAATTTTTTTTTATCATTTTTAGTTATTTTGACATATTGGCAAATAATTTTGCGGAGCTCAAAATTTAAAATTTCATGACTATAACCTATGATTTATGGTAATTTTAGTCATTCCGGTCTGTGAGCAAATAATTTTGGGGTGACCAAAATTTACGATTCCATTAGGTATAACCCATGATATTTGGAGATTTTTTTTATCATTTCGACCTATTAGCAAATAACTTTATGGAGTCCACATTCACGATTTCGTCAGCTATAACCCATAATTTTGGCCATTTTTAGTTGTTTCAATTCATTAGAAAATAATTTTGAGATGACAAATTTTTTACATATTATGGGCACAACCCTCAATTTTGGACATTTTTATCATTTTTAATCCATAGGAAAATAATTTTGCTATAACCCATAAATTTTGGCCATTTGTAATTGTTTTGACCCATTGATAAATAATTTTGTAGAGGCCAAATCACGATTTCATGAGTTATTACCTATAATATTTGACCATTTATAGTCGGTTCAACTCATTGTTGAACAATTTTGTGGAGGTCAAAATTAAAAATTTTATGAACTGTTATCCATGATTTTTGACCAATGTTAGTTATTATGATACATTGGTAAATAATTTTACGGAGTTTAAAATTCACTATTTCATTAGCTATAACCCATTATTTTTTGTCTTTTTTAATCATTTTGACGTAGTGGCAAATAATTTCGCAATAGCCATAATTCACGATCCTATGAGCTATAACCCATGATTTTTGGCTATTTTTAGTCGTTTTGACTCATTGTCAAATAATTTTGCGGTGGCCAAAATTAACGATTTTGTAAGCTATTAACCTATAGTTTTTAGCCATTTTTAGTTGTTTGATCCCTTGGCAAATAATTCTGAGAAGACCGACATTCATGATTTCGTGATCTATTACCTATGATTTTGACTATTTTTAGTTGTTTTAGCACATCGACAAGTAACTTCATAATGGCTAAATTTTACAATATAATGGGATAAATTACACATGCTAATTGAGACGAAATTGGATATATGTTGGGTGGAAATGAAACAAATACTTAATAAATAGCTTGAGTATTTTTTTGTGTGAATATTCAGTTATATTGGATTCCGTAGTTCATTTAATAGTAAATGAATTTATTTTTGGTATTCGGTTCATAACTGAATAGAATTAGACTAGAGGTATATTCAATTCATTAATTTGGTTATTAAATATTCATTTATATTTTTCTACTTCTATTTTTCTATATTATTATCTTTTATGTGTGCATAATATTATAAATATTTCTATTTTTATTCATAATATATTAATAATTTATAAACATACAATATGATAATCCTTATAGTGAATATCATATTAATAATTAAATAAACCATTATAATAAATAAATAAAAACAAACTTCAAACATGGGGTTTAAGCTTAAGACCTCATGCTCAATAACCTTGTAACATATATACCAAGTATGTCAGTGAAAATAATCGTGAATATTTAACAAATGTTTTTTTAATTAACAAAATC
>NC_033802.1:774673-775781 GCF_001876935.1 Asparagus officinalis | reverse complement strand
GGACATGAATTTGAATTTGAATTCGATTCGATTCGTTTCGTTTCTACCCTAGATATGTGCTTGTCTCGTATATTTTTTTAATTATAGAGTAAATATATGTCACAATATATGTTTGTTTTGACATAGGTTCCAAAAAAGTAAAATTCTCTCTTAAATCACCTTTTCACTTCATCGTACACTCTGTATTTCTTCTTCTGGCTGCCAGTCACAATATATACAAACCAATTGAAGCTTTGGGCCCGTACAATAGCCCATCCCTCGTCTTGACACCTTGTACAGAACTTCCAGGCCCAAGAAAAAGGAGGCAGAGAACTGCTAGATTGTGCAGAGACCGTAGGAGAAGCATTTTATTAGTTGAAACGACTGCTCCAGAATAATAAAAATAAATTAGGCGCCATCTCGCATAATCAACTTTCTAATTACAACATCTCATTAAAAGCTTGCATCGCTTTGTGCCGTGAACTGGGCGTTTACTTCTATAATAGGAAAATATATAAAGTGGTCACAGTGTCTACCGACAAAGAATTTTCTTTTCCCTTTTAATGAATAATAAAAATAAAAATGAGGCATCTTGCATAATCAAACGAAGGAAAAATCAAGCAAAGCATAATAACTTATAAAATAGAAGAGATGATCCTCCGCGAGAGATAAAAGCTCTTTTATGCTGAAAAATGTGCTCCAGAATTTCCTTGCCTCCTAATTAATATGCTTAAATCGAGTGCTCCGCTCTCTAATCTCGTCAATTACACTACCACATAGAAGAGATGATCACACTTCTTCTTCTGTTTATCCTTAATTAATTTGAAATAAACTATAACAATTAATCTCTAGTACTGGCCTTCCAACAACAATCAATTGCTTGCTCGCGCCTCATTGATTCAACTTGAACAAAGTTTTTGACATACATCCAAAATTCCTCAATGCTACAAGCACCATCACCCGTGGGCACTTTAGTACGTAACAAAGCTAAATAGGTCAGCGACCTTCACCAGCAGCGATGCAAGTAGCTCAAGAGTAGCCAATTATCAATTCATTCAATTTCTGCTCTTATTTTCATCACATCTGATATACATAGTGCAATGCTTTATAATTAACCTAGACACAAAAA
>NC_033802.1:770531-774657 GCF_001876935.1 Asparagus officinalis | reverse complement strand
TGCTCAAGCTCCAACCGTCGATATTGTAGCTTTACACGTAATGTACGTGATGCCGGCTGAGTTTATTCCGAACCTAATCAAGAATCTGTAATTCAAAATTTGTTAGTATATTTACTCTGTGCCCGATTTCTTGAAGAACATAGAAATCTCAAGCATGCATCGGGGCACATCGCTAATTATGATCGGTGTATGCCTCCACGTTAGTTATGTATATTCATGAACCTGCACAAAAGGAACATGGATGTTTAAGGCGCAATTCCAGAAGAGTGAACTTTTAATATGATTATGAACAGGTTCAACATGTGCCATAGATTACTCAATTGTCAAAGTGGTATGGAAACTTTTTATTTTATTTATTATTTATTATTTATTATTTTTTTTTAGGAGTGGAACTGGAACTTTTTGGAAGCATCAAGAAATTGAAAAGGAGGAAAAGAAAAGCCAACAACAAAAAGAAGCTATGAAGACCACTCAGAGTAACTACAAGACAGGATGAGGTTTGTGATGGCAAAAAGAGAATATAGCATCTTTTACACATTATCTTTCCCTTGGAGAAAGAAAGCATGCATGATGGGGACAGTCGAAAAGGATGGCCCATGGTCTTGCAAACTGACCCATGACCTAATTGCACTTGTGCTAGCATTTAGTAGCCAACTCAATCTAATACTTTCCAATTGTTCTTTCTAAAGCTATCAATAAATTAAGAATCTACACATTAAGTCAAAGAAATGACAGGTACGCGCTCAAATACCTCATTGCCAGTGCTCAAGGTTGATGGATGGATGACACTTGAGTATTACATTGTAGGTTGAAGATGCCTTCGCTCATCGGTTGTTCTCCATCCTCTTCCTACTTCTAGTTCAGGAGTACATCTCTGGTTGTCAAAATAAGAAAAGCGAAGCTACGGCAAAAAAGTACAAGTGCAACCAAGGGACAACCTGCAAGAAAAGTAAAATAGGTATAGTAATGTATTTGCAGTACGATGGAGATGTCTATTTAACGCAAATATCTTCAGTCAATTGATCCGGAGATAAGAATTTGGCTGATCCCTTTGCTTGTAGGAAAATGAAAGGGAAAAAGTCAGTCTTATCCCCTTTCATACAAGTATCGGCGTAATAATCAGAAGGAGAAGGATATAATATTACAAAATTGTTCAAAGTGGACCACTCAGATTCTTTGCAAGCGACGGTAAGAAATTAAGGAGAAGGACAAATGGAAAAAAGAACTGAGAATGAAAGCTACATGCACTTATAACTGAAATATCATAATAAAAAGAGAAAATATGGTAGTAAATGAAACAAAAAGATCAAGTTTTCTTACCAACAAACTAGAAGATGATATCATCATTGGAAGATATCCATGCAATCCGATATTATAGACTGGTGTTCCATCGGGGTAAAACAAGCCATAGTTTCTCTCTGATGCTGGCCCTGGCTTTAAATTCTCATTGAACAATGCAAACACATAGATGTCAATGGGTGTAGATGGCCTCATGGGGGTTCCTTGATTCATTTCTATCCTTTGCAACAAATTGCCATTATATATTGCAGCATTCTCAGGGGTAGCTCCTACCTCATCAGGATCCCCTTTCGATGGCCAACCAGTTTCAGAAATCCTTACATCGATATCTGTATGCCCCATAGCTTGAATCGAAGCATAAACTGAATCGATCATAGCATAAAGCATATTGTCATACTTCAGATTGGTATTTGAGTCAGTGAACCCTGAATTAGGACGGAATAGTACATAATCCAATGAGACTGAGCCAGGGTCAGATTTGTAGGCAAAGTAAGGATAAGCATTTATGAGAAATGGGGTCTTTGTCATGGCATGGAAGCTTAAAAGGGGTTGAATATACTGTGCATAATCTGGGTGAAAAGAGCCAGAAGAAGGAGGGTAGGAGTTCCCTAAGATATCAAGGGAATGTGCAGTGGTAAGATTTACTTGCTTATCCAATCCAAGGGTGACGAGAGCTTGGTACACTGATTTCATAGCAGGGAGCAAGTTGGTTTTCAAAACAGTGTCATTGCCTGAAATGACCTCATTTCCAACAGTGATACAGGTGATCCTGGTGTTGTGAATGTAAGGCTGGACGTGCTGTTGGAGCCAGGCTTGAGCATTTGAGGGATTTGTCATGGATGCAACATACTCATTGCCAATTCCAATAATGAACTCGACGTTGGTGTTGAGAAAGGCAGTAAGGACATTTGGGTCTGCATCGTAGAGCTTCACTCTGTTAATGTTAAGAGATTGGAGAAGATGGACAACTTGGGTAGGTGAAGGAAGGTTATTGGCAATTTGGCCATAGTTGATTCCGACTGTGAGACTGAAAGCTTGGTGGATTTCACCTGTAAACGTAAGGGTACATTATGTCATTTTTGGTCTCAAGTTGTTACAATGGAATTTTCATAACAAAATGCATCGAAAGAAACTTCTATTTTTATCAAGGAAAAACAAGCGGTGCTCAAGGAGCTTCACTTGTTGTAAAAAAATATGACGCTCTTAGAATGAGCAATATAAGTTGATATTAGGCAGTGATGATTGCTTAAGGAAACTAAACTCAGTAAATGAATATATATTTGAGGAAAATCTAGTACAAGGATGACTACTACATCAAGTTATTAGGCAGTGATGATTGCTTACAGGAGGAAAATTTTCAAGGAATTTCAATATATGTTTTTACGAAATTGCTGCCAAAAGCATGACCCGGAATTTTCCATCAGTAAAAGATCAATTCCTCAAATCCTCATAAATTCAAAGAGTGCAAAGATGGTACAATTAGAATTCTCAAACCGCAAGCAACTTAACGGCACTTACCTGTTAATACTTCCTTAAAAATTAGTGGTTAATATTTGTCAACAATATCATTTTGGAAAATAATACAAGCATTTAAAATGTTCAATGCTCGACAAAATTTGATTTCAAAGAAAGGAAATTATATAACATAGTAGCATATGGTTAAAAATTAAAAGCCAATTGACAGTAGGTTGGTCCAAACGCCAGAGATATGTTATGCTGTCTCTACTTTTATTGAATTTAAAATAATAATCATCTTTCGCAATTGATGAATCCAGATAGGGGGATGGTGTTGCCAGAGTGAAATCGTAACCAATGGAATGGTTGCCGGAGCAAGGTCGGCTTAATAGCATTAAGCTATACCACTAAAAACCCAACAATGATTGTATATAATATGTATATATAAGTAGCGAGGACGATCATGATTCACGAATACTGAACCAGATAATCTTAATATAGTTCGCATTGAAAAACTTCGCTAAGCCACAGCAAAAAGGATGGCACAAAGCTGGCAAATTGGAAAAAAGGACCAACTAAAATCAACACAATATTCTCCAAATCTAAATCTTTTTCCTTTTGATATCTAGCCACTGAACTTAAAATAACGCAACGCTTTTACGTAAAATAACGCAACACTAATTCCATCAGAGTACAGAATACAGATCAATGCCGCTGCGGTCTAATCCCTTTCATCCCCAAGAAATTAATTACCTCCTTATCTATTAATTCGCAACTAATTCTGAGCATCGACGATAATATCCGTTCGATCATAAATCGCATTACCTACATTTAATCTGAAAAAAACTAAACCGTCTCCCCTTTAGTACTGTATTGGATTCCAAAAAGACCGGAGAGAAAAGGAGGAGAAGAAAGAACCTTTTTTTCCGCTAAAAAGGGGAACAAAAGAAATCTACAGTACCCATGGAATTCCCTCGCTCCGTCAATGGCAAATCACTCAGAAGAACAAAGCTTTATCCCACATTTTTTAGGGTTAGGAAAATCAATAACGCTCAAATCTGAAACAAAATCAAGATTACAAGAGAAGAGTTTCGTTTTCCAATCGAATTCAATTTCTCTCAAAAACAAACAAATAAATAAAATTTCCCTGCTCCTCACGTTTCTTCTCTATTTTTTTTGTTGCTGCTGCTGCTGCTGCAACTGTTGGCGTGAATTTATACGCAGATTGCTGCGGTCGAGAGCGACGGTGGAATTACAACTTGGTTGAATCAACGAGCGAGTGGCACGTGTACATTCCCTTAACGTCATTGTGTAGATTCACCGCGGTTTCTCTGGATATTAACTAACGATATTTTTTTGGGATTAATTTCAC
>NC_033802.1:725181-770521 GCF_001876935.1 Asparagus officinalis | reverse complement strand
TATTCTACAAAATATTAAAATGTTCTTGAGTGAGAAAAATCTCAAATTTTGTTATTTATCATGGGCAAACAACGTCGCGCCAAAATCTAGCGACGAGCATTTTACGAATCCATGAAAAACAATCTTCAAATCCACCAAGAGACAACCCCATATTAATACAAAGGTAAACTTTATTAATCAAAAGCAATTATTTACCTATAAGTTTTACCGTCCTTCTTCTTGAATGGAATAACATAACCTACTCCTAATATAAATAGAATTCCTAAATAACAGAACATCTCTTTAAATTCTCCTAATTACAGAGGAACCGAATCGGTCCAACATGAGTCAAATTTGAATTTATTTCCTACCATAAATAGACTTTAACCTATTGCTAAAAATACTGAAGCTAATTATTTTTTTGATTTCTCCTAGAAACGGGCATTCATGGATTATTGGAAATTTTGGCTCTGTCTCGTCGAGATATTTATATATATATATATTACATGTCTACTCCTACTTTTCAGATTAGAAGATATCTTTTTTGAGATCAAGTTAACAATGCAATCGTATCTGTATTTAACTCATAACAATCTCACTTTTTCATAAATTTATTTGTTATGTGTCCTGCATCGTTAGTTTTTTCACTCAAAGAAAATTTTAGCTATTTACAAATTGTATCTAGAGGGTACAATGGGAAAAGGTTAAAGTTCCCGCATGTTTTGTGCGGTACCTGAAACTTCAGTGGATTTACGTGAGATAAAAAGTTTATAGGACCTAAGTGAAACAACCTCCAAAGTTTAGGGGTTATGTACAATTAATCCAATTTTTTAGTCTTGGGTTGGGCTGGTCCCCAAAGCAAGTACGAGAAAAATTAAATAAATGGAAATTACTGGAAAAAAATAATAAAATAGAATGAAAGGGGAAGATGTAGATGAGAATTCCGAGTAGATCGCACGTATCTTGCTCAAAAGGTCGGTGACTCCACCCCCGCTTGTACAGCTCATCGTGCATGGTCGACTCAGCCGTGTTCCGCGTTTTCTTGTTTATTCACAGAACCCCTTGACTTCATTTATTATTTTTAATTTTATTTTGGAAAATGTGATTCTTTTTTGGAAAAATTGCTTCTAGGCCCCAAATTTATATTTTCAATATGCTCTAACCCCTCCTACTTTTTTTAATGTTCTTTAGCCCCTCCTTTTTGAAAAAAATATGGCCAAGCCCCTCCATCATGATTCCAACGCATTTCAGCACTTGATTAGACATGCCAGCTCATGATTAGACATATCAGCTGATTTAAATCCCGAATTTACCCTCATCTTTCTTATGTCAGTGGATGTTAACTCTTTTCTGTAAAATGTTAACTCTTTTATGTAACATGTTAACTCTTTTCGGTAACATGTTAAGTCTTTTCTATAAAATGTTAACTCTTTTCTGTAACATGTTAACTCTTTTCTGTAAAATGTTAACTTTTTTCTGTAACATGTTAACTCTTACAGATAACATGTTAATTCTTACAGCTAACATGTTAACTCTAACAACTAACATGTTAACTCTTACAGCTAACATGTTAACTCTTACAGCTAACATGTTAGCAGTAAGAGTTAACATATTAGCTGTTAGAGTTAACATGTTAGCGGGAGGCGGGGGGGGGGAGGAGGTGTAGGGGGAGGGGAGGGAGGCGGGGCGGAGGCAGAGGGGGAACGGAGGAGGAGGAGGGGTGTGTAGGGGAGGGTAAAATGAGGATTGTGTATAAAGTTTACATAGGAACTTGGGGAGAGGGGCTTTTAATAATTTTTTTCAAAAAGGTGGGGCTGCAGCACATGTTTGAAAGTTAGGGGGGCTAGAACATATTGAAAATATAAATTTGGGGCCTTGAAGCAATTTTTCCTTCTTTTTTTCTCGTTAAAAATATTTGAAAATATCATTTAGGTTTAGGATTAATATCATGAAGGCTGAACTATGTTTCTTATAAGTGTAATATTACGTAGCAGATCCCAAAATTTGGGACAAATTAAGTTTGTATTATTGTTATGTAACATGTTTTGAAAATCTATTTTTTTTTTGGGTTTTTATTGTTAAATGGTTAGAAAAGTGTTTATTTCATTTAAAAAATAAAGAAAGAAAGAAAAGAAAGTAAATGAGGAAAGGCAAGAGCAAGTAGGCGTATAATAATATTTCAAAACGAGATCGTCATGTACATGAATAAGATCGATAAATGTTGCCAAATTTGTTTGGCCAAACTTATATTGAATAATATAACATTTCTGATCACATTGCCATGTTTTATACGTATTTACTAAGCTTGTTATGTATGGTTGTTTTCCATTTTAATATAATTTTTTCGAATTTTAGTGGATGGCCGAATTTACCTTTCCCCCTTCAAAGGAGGACAGCTTAAATAATAAATAAAATTTGAAAAGTCACCTTGCTTAAGGCGATAAGCTAGCAAGTAAAAGTTACCACTCAGCCGATGAAAGAAAATTGTGGGCCCGGAACGAGATATCATGGGCGTACTGTAGCAGTTGAAGTTTAACGTAGGCCGTACTACTTAGTTACGTTGCGTGCTAGGGGTACGTTCTGTCCAAATAAGGCTCGATACTTATCATATCCATAGTCAGTTACCCATTTTGGATACGGATACGAATACGAATATATCTCAATAAGGAACATTCATATCCATATCCGCTAAAATTGGATATATATACGGATATACATGCATGTATAAGCGGATGTGCATACGTATACAAAACGGATATGAGAAAATTAAAATTGGATATAGATACGGACATACATGCATATATATAAGCGTATGTGCATACGTATACAAAACGGATACGAGAAAATTAGACAGTATTAAAAAATATAGCTCATGTAATACAAAAAAGTTCATTAATATGTTCATTATATCTGAAAAGCTAAAATTAAACATCTTGATCATCAAAATTAACCTCAAATCTATAATTTAAGGATTAAGACTGCCGCAACACTATAACTAATATTTATTTGGATATTTCAAATAAGGATCCGGATATTTTACTATAAAATCATATCCGTATTCATATCCTGTCGATTATAAATTTGAGTAACCATATTTATATCCTAATGGATACAGATATGTTCTCGAATATGGATATGATTTGGCACCCGTATTGCGTGACCTTTCAACATGAGCAAATCTTTTTAATTGGGCACGATATTGCCGATATTATTATAAAATAAAGAGAGAGAGAGAGAGATTGCGTGACCTTTCAACATGAGCAAATCTTTTTAATTGGGCGCGATATTCCCGGGATTATTATAAAAGAGAGAGAGAGAGAGAGAGAGAGAGAGAGATTACTGAGAGATTACCTAGATTAGAATTTAAGACCCTGAATTATTTTTATACAGTATCCTAATGGAGGTCGAGATTAGCCATGTTACCAACTTGTTCTTGTTTCTTCTGACATGTTACAACTTGCTAGATTAGCATTATCATTTAATCAGACATCATAACCAAATGATTTTTTAAATAAAGAATTAATCAAACTTACGACGGAGATGTGAGTTAACCCAAAAGGTACTAATATAAAATTCATCATTTTACACTGGGTTAGAAAGAGAAATCAGATCTGATTCAATCCGAGTGCCTTCACTTCACTTTAATATGTTGAGTTATTTTCAAAACTTTTATTAATTAATTGCCCCCCAAGTGAGAAGAATGCTCAAATCTCTCATTGGGTCTCTTTTAAAACAACTTTCAATCTCCTTTTAACTGCACTTTTTATCCTCACATCTTTTCAACATAACCAATCAGGAGCAGCTTTATTCCAAATCAAACTCCTATTGTTGCCTGTCTTGTTGCTCTCAAAGTACCAATTATTGCAGTCAACTACCCTTTCGTTCCCTTTCAATGAATGTTGCAATTTGCATATATATTCTCCAACGAGATCACCCTGTCCCAGGATAGCTATCACACAATGATAATACTTGTCACTTCTGAAGTGAGTTGCATATACAAGCAAAATGCATCAAATTAATTGAGGATAGACCAAATGTAGTATATTGGCAACGCCTGATAGTTCTATTGTTGCAGATAGACCCCTAACTGAAATTTTTGTTAGACTCTTTCAACATCAGATAAAGAGTTTCTTTTTATTTATTTATTAGTATAAATATTCTTCCGGGACGTAAAAGAATCCAAGAGTTCACTCTAAAGGTCCATCTACAACAATAGAACTACAATGGGTCTATCCGCAATTAAGCGATAGCACAGGAGTCCATCCGCAATTAACCCTTCTTAACAACACAATTGAAGTCGAACCATGAACTGCCAGTGAAGTGTAACATACAAGATCTCAAAGTAGTCACTACTAGACCATTAAGAGAGCAACATCACTGAAGTGACAATAAGGATACCTTTTCACTTCAATTTGATCAGAATTGAGCTGCACATAACCAATATGGATCACATTAACTTTCATACAAACACACCACAATGATTCTCAATAACGCAATTGCATTCAGATAACAGACTAGAACTAAAATCTAACATTAGCTTCCAGTATCTCAAAGCGCACGGAAAAGCATAAGCTCTTCCGTCAGATACGATATCATACTTTGAACACCCTGAATCTTTTAACAACAGTAACATCAATATAGTTCACTCTCCTTGTGAGTGTGAATCACACAATCAGAGGTAGGATATGAAACACAGGTCAGCACATATCCTTTCTCCATCTGTGATTCATCGAGGAAAGATCCATCAGATTGGTCGACAGAGCCGCTCATTATTTGTCCCGCGCATGTTGAGCATGCCCCAGCTCGGCAAGAGTAAGGCAGTTCCAACCCCACCGCCTCAGCTGAGTCCAGGATGTAGGCATCATCTGGGGCCTCGAACTCATGCACCTGCCCCTCTGGCCCCACGAGCTTCACCTTGTATGTAGCCATAGCAGTTGCTCTAAAACAGCTTGGCGACTTCAGGCCAAATGCTTTTAAGTTGTTCTTAGTACTAAATCCTAGGGATGAAGGGCCCTTGATGAGGGCAGATGGGCCTCGGATTCTCATGTGGGTTTTGATGGTGCAGGAAGTTGGGACTGAAACAGTCGACATTTTAGGGAAACCTGCTAAGCCAAAAACTTAAGGGATTAGAGAAGGTCATACTCAAAAGTTCACCATGGCCAGCAGCCCAGGCTCATTTTGTTAAACAATTTCACTCATAAAACATGACAGATTTATCTTTAGTCCAGGTTTCATTTTTATTTGTTGTCCCTGTATAAAAATGGTTATCACTAGTAGCTTAGTAAGCATTTAAATAAACGAGTAGGAAATCTTCGTACATGATTATCCCTACATCACGATTCTACAAAAGATGAATTTGGAATTAGGAATATCTAAAATTTTCGTAACACAGTCTACTAAATTCCCGATCTGATATATAAGCGTCAACGGATATATGGCATGTCCAAGAATTAAGATCGAAGGGTGAGGGGATAACGAAGGTTAAACATGTTTCCAGCATCACAATAGGACTGAACACATACCCACACCACATCCGCATGGACATGCACACATACATACAACCCCAACAAGGACCCACACATGCATGTGCACGTCTACCCACCCAAGCAACCAAATACACTCACATTACATACACATAAAAGAATAACTTTGCAGCATGTGTTATATGCAGGACATGAATGAGTAACACTGGCTTCTGCAACTTGACTTTTGGGCGGTCCTTGTATAACAATATGTAATATACAAGCCAATAATTACAACCATAATATAAAGCAACAAACAAAATCCACTTCTGCTGAACATTGAATTGGGTATCATGCACACACATGTAATATGAAAATTTTCGGCTTCGAGTTAGTGAACAATGATGCCAGCAAGTGGCAAAGCTACTTTATGTTCCACAGAATCAGCCATACATATCAGCTCTTCTGAAGTCAGAATCATCTCTAATGGGTCTTGAGAGAACAAGCACAGAAGGTTTCAGAATTTAGAGAAGGTTTAGATTTCAACAGGAAATTAAGATTCAAGGCCAGATGACAATCCTGCTGGCATTCAAGTACTGAAACATAGGCAACAGTTCACTAGGCATTTGAGGGGTGTATGAGATTGCACAATCCTTTCAATTTCTCTGCATAAATCACCTCACAGGGAAGGTACTGTAGAAAGTGGGCAAGATAGATTCAAACGTAAACGTAAACAAAAACATACCTGTGACAGTGAGGACACTAAGCCACCAACTGCACCGATGGCCAGAACCTCAAGCTCAGTAGAAAAGAAGAAAGGAGGAAGTTGAAGTATTGAGTGATGAAGATGTTGTACAGATTGCTGAATCTGATTATGAAAGTGTTGACGCATGTGATTAAAACTGGAATAATACAGATATATAACAGCAAAAACTGAACAGAAAACTAAAGTGTAGTAATTTAATATTTTTCAACTCAGCTGCTGTGCGTTTGTAAAACGCTGTGCTTAAAGCATTATTTGGCCGTGCAAGGATCCCAAGGCCAAATTGCTGCCAGGAATAACAGTCCAGTACTCTGGTGTGCACCGACCCAGTACTGTCAAGATCTCCTCGATCTATAAGGCAAAGATCTCCTCAATCTATCAGGCAAAGATCTCCTCGATCTATCAGGCAAAAGATCTCCTCGATCTATCAGGCAAAAGATCTCCTCGATCTATCAGGCAAAATTCCTATAAGCACCAACTATTTTACAATCTATATATGTATATATTGATTGTTGTTTTTGGAATAAATTTTCTTTAAGGATTTGGAGTCTATTTATAGTGTTTGGGAAAACACTATGCACTAATAAAATATTATTAGTTACTATTCATGTGGGGCCCACGCTCTTAAATTTCTTCGGTGGGGCCCACCACTTTTTACATTTTCAACTTTCAGCACCGCCCTTTGAAACTTGTTAACACCACGTTTTCATTTTTTGTCAAAAAAAAAGTTAGGCTAAAAAGGTTTGTGGGACCAACTAGTTTTAAAAATTATCTAACAATCCCCCACAAGTTTTTAAAACTAGTATCGTATAATGGTGCCGTCGTTTTTATCGTTGTGCATAAGGTAGATGTCGTAAGGACTTGAATCCCCTTTAGACCAACTGAATAAAAGATAGGTGCATGGTATCGTAGAGACTTGAACCAGCACATGTCTAAAAATTTAGCGATCACACAATATCAAACTCTTCTGTGGTAGTTTTCACTTTGAACCATACTTGCATTTACCTTTGCCTTTGCCTTTGCTTTGCATTGCACATTTATGACCCTGTGCATGTCCTGATTTCTGCTAGGGCTCTAGGTATCTTTCCACAAGACACCATAGGAGACGGCCAAATCTCTACCCATGCATAGGTGAGTTCTTTAGGTATGTTTCCTATCAAACATCCCGCATCCGAAATGCTTTAAACTCATTAAGGCTTAAGAGCCACCCTCTCTCATGATAGGATTCTAGGTGAGTCCTTTAGGTGTGTTTCCTATCTAACACCCCGCATCCGAAATGCTTTGGACTTATTAAGGCTTAACAGTCATCCCCTTTACATGATAGGATTCTAGGTGAAAAGATCAAAGTTTTACTCGAATAGTTCAGCCAGGTAAGGATAGTATTAGAGGTTGATCAAATATCAATTAAGTACCTCGTTCCTTGCGGAGCGCATTACGCAACCCCCAAACCTTACCTTAGACACCGACTAATCCAAGAAAACTTGAATCCTTTCACTTGTAAATCTTACTTAACTTTTGAACCATTTATCTTGTCAGTAGTAGCATAAGCTTTGAACTAATAACTTGATGTAAATGGTAAGTATTTATAAGACTACCAACTTTGCAAATCTTACTTGACTTTTGAACTAATTATTTTATTATTAGTAGCATAAGCTTTGAACTAATAATTTAATAAACATAGTAAGTATTTGTAAGACTTACAAAACTTTGAGATCCATTTCAGCAGACGTTCTTTCGACTATGTCCTTTTTCAGACCCTTAGTCAAAGGATCAGCCACATTCTCTGAAGTTTGGACGTTAATCACAAATATGACTCCTTGACAAATGAGCTCTCTCAAATAGCCATGCTTCAGACGAATGGTCCGCTTCTTTCCATTGAACATCGAGTTTGCTGCCACAGCACTCGTCGCCTGATTATCACAATAGATAGTAATTGCACCTTGCAATTCCGTCAATGGAAGGTCTCGAAGAATACAACTGAGCCGCTCAACTTCATCTCCTGCAACACAGAGTGCGAAGAATTCAGATTCCATCGATGACTGTGCAATCATGGTCTGCTTCTTAGACTTCCACGAGATGGCAGCTCCACCCATAGTGAAGACAAATCCTCTAGTAGATCTGCACTCATCTGGTTCTGAGCACCAGCTCGTATCTGAATAGCCTTCGATTACACCTGGATATCCAGTGTAGAATAGGCCCAGACCTGTAGTTCCTTTCAAGTATCTCATCAATCTCTGGACAGCTCCAGTGTAGAATAGGCCCAGACCTGTAGTTCCTTTCAAGTATCTCATCAATCTCTGGACAGCATCCCAATGAAGCTTTCCAGGATTACTTGTGAACCTACTAAGCATTCCTACAACGAATGTTATATCTGGCCTTGTGTAGCTCATCGCGTACATAAGACTTCCAATGATCCTTGAGTATCTCAGCTGCTCTACTGATCTTTCAGTGTTCGGTCGAAGCTTCTTGTTGTAAGCATATGGTACTGACAGTTCTGACAGGTCATAGTAGCCATACTTCCTTAGCATGCTCTCAACATAATGAGATTGGGACAATCCAATACCCTCTTCAGAGTATATGATTTTGATTCCGAGTATCACGTCCGTAGTTCTAAGGTCCTTCATGCTGAACTGTGCTGAAAAAAATTTCTTGGTAGATATTACTATCTTCAAATCACTCCCGATGATGAACATATCATCCACATAGAAGCAGATGATCACTATCTTTCCTTCAGCGACCTTGATGTATAGGCACTTATCAGATTCACTGACTTGATACCCATTGTTGCGAACAACGCCATCGAACTTCTCATGCCAGAGTTTTGGTGCCTGCTTAAGTCCATATAATGACTTAAACAAGTTTACAAACCTTACCAGCTGGAGCATCAAGTCCCTCTGGTTTCTCCATGTAGATTTCTTCTGTGAGATCTCCATTGAGAAAGGCATCTCCATTAAGAAAGGCAGTCTTCACATCCATCTGATGTATGACGAACCTTTTAATCGTCGTCCATGCGATAAGCACTCTGATGGTAGTGATCCTGCAAACCGGTGCATAAGATATCAAAAAAATCTATACCTTCTTTCTGAGAGAATCCTTTTGCCACTAGCCTTACTTTGTAGTTTTTAATAGTACCATCAGGACGGAGCTTCTTCTTGAAGATCCACTTGCAACTGATAGGCCTTGCACCTTCAGGTACATCCACCAGCTCCCAAGTGTGATTTTGGATTAATGAATTCATCTCATCATCTATAGCTTCTTTCCATAGAAGAACGTCTGTTGACTGCATTGCTTCTTGAAAAGTCTGTGGATCTCTTTCCACATTATAGGTGATGAAGTCATTTTCAAAATCTTTCTGTCTTCTGACGTGCTTGGAAGATGGTTCGATAACTCCTTCATCATTGACTAGCTCCTCTTGTGCATCTGATATACTAGCATTCTCTGCTACATCTTTGAGCAGTAAGCCTTTATGTTTGATAAACTTATCCTTAAAGAATTCTGCATCCCGAACTTCAATGATGGAGTTGGTTCCAAGGTCCAGGAACCTGCACGCATTGCTATCTCCAGCAAACCCAAGAAATACACATTTGTTTGCCTTTAGTCCTAGCTTAGGCCTTCTGATATCTGGTATTCGAACGTATGCGAGACACCCCCACACTTTGAGATTATCCAAAGATCTGGATATCCCAACAACAACTGATGAGGAGTATTATCAGTTTTGAAGTAGGGTACTCTGTTCAGAATTCAGTTTGCTATTAGCAAAGTCTCTTCCCAATAGCAGGTAGGTAAACCAGATATGATTAGCATCGAATTCACCATCTCGGTCAATGTGCGATTCTTCCTTTCTGCAATCTCATTGGATTGTGGAGAATACGGAGCAGTAGTTTCAGTAATGATTCCATGCTCCTTGAAGTATGCTTCTGATTCCTTAAATCGATACTCTCCTCCTCTGTCGCTCTTGAGTCTTTTCACCTGAAATCCAAGCTGCTTCTCCACTCGAGTCCGAAACTCGACAAATTTGCTGAAGGCTTCATCTTTAGATTTTAGCAGGTAAACATGACAGAAGCGAGAATAGTCGTCGATGAAGGTGATGAAGTACTTCTTGCCGCCACGAGTGACGAAGCTCTTGAAGTCACAAGTATCTGAATGAATCAGATCCAACAGGTTGGTGCTCCTCGTGACACTTGAAAATGGCTTCCTCGTCAGCTTTGCTAGCGCACAAACTTCACACTTCTCAGGTTTGTTACCCTCACATTTTGAAAGTAATCCTAACTTCTCCATGCTAAATAGTTTTCTATAATTTACATGTCCCAGGCTATTGTGTCATAACACAGAGGAGTAAGCAGAAGAGGATACTTTATTTACAACGGGGTTGGGTGCACTCGTACTGATTTTATACATGCCATCAGTACGATATGTATTGCCAAAATACATTTTCTTGAAGGATAATACAGCCTTTCCTCCTTGGAAATCCAGCCTCATGCCTGCATCACACAGCATGCTTCCAGAGACTAAGTTTTTGGCAATTGAGGGTACATGTTTCACATCCTTCAATGTGAGAGTCTTTTCTGAAGAAAGAGTCAGCACCACAGTCTCAGTTCCAAGAACAGAAACCACAGAACGACGGCACCATTACACGACACTAGTTTTAAAAACTTGTGGGGGATTGTTAGATAATTTTTAAAACTAGTTGGTCCCACAAACCTTTTTAGCCTAACTTTTTTTTTGACAAAAAATGAAAACGTGGTGTTAACAAGTTTCAAAGGGCGGTGCTGAAAGTTGAAAATGTAAAAAGTGGTGGGCCCCACCGAAGAAATTTAAGAGCGTGGGCCCCACATGAATAGTAACTAATAATATTTTATTAGTGCATAGTGTTTTCCCAAACACTATAAATAGACTCCAAATCATTAAGGAAAATTCATTCCAAAAACAACAATCAATATATACATATATAGATTGTAAAATAGCTGGTGCTTATAGGAATTTTGTCTGATAGATCGAGGAGATCTTTTGCCTGATAGATCGAGGAGATCTTTTGCCTGATAGATCGAAGGGATCTTTGCGTGATAGATCGAGGAGATCTTTGCCTTATAGATCGAGGAGATCTTGACAGTACTGGGTCGGTGCACACCAGAGTACTGGACTGCTGTTCCTGGAAGCAATTTAGCCTTGGGATCCTTACACCGGAGTAGGCCAAATAATGCTTTAAGCACAGCGTTTTACAAACGCACAGCATCTGAGTTGAAAAATATTAAATTACTGCACTTTAGTTTTCTGTTCGGTTTTTGCTGTTATATATCTGTATTATTCCAGTTTTAACCACAGGCGTCAACAGAAAGTACCTCTCATATGCATGCTCGACCTAAAGTGAAGATTTTAAAGGTGCATATTCATCTTTTTTATGCCCTCTTTGGGTATTAATGCATTGTTGTCCAGGAAAGAGAAAAAGGATTTGCAAGTATAATTGCAAGTACACCTGCTAAGCAAAACCATCCAACAAGAAGCAGATTGGTTCTTGAAACTGAAGGTTGCATTAACTCTGAAAAGTCCACAATCAAGCAAAGGTTTCACAATTTCAGCAGAAAAGATCAAAATGAAGATTCCCACTCTTGGCAAGAAAATATTAAGACGTGTTGCACGGATACATGCAATGTTTTAAAAAGCCTCCAACTAGCCTACCTAGGAGTACGCCTAGGCCTAGGCGGTACCTTGGCTGCCTACGTAACGTCTAGCATCTAGGCAATACCTAAGCTGCACACATAGATTTTGATAACGCCTAGAAAAGCGTTGTTCGCTTACATGGACTGCACCCTTTAGGCATTGATCATGATTTTCTCCATTGCAACCTCCACGCTCTCCAACCTCCTCCAACTATAAACACCTCTTCTACCTCCCCCGACTTTCAGCAAAACCTCCACCACCACCAATTAAGAAATCTATCTGGGTATCAATCCAGCGCTTAAGCTTTCCATGACGTTGGCATTAACTATCAAAAAGTGTAACTAAATACTAAAAATAAGAAATCGCCTAGGCCCCGCCTAGGCTCTAGGCGTCAGGTACAACACCTAGGCCGCCTAACACTTTCTGTAACCTTGGGTACGGGTACGGTTACGAGGCACGACAAATTTGTAAAAAGTAGAGTATGGGGACACAACTATAATTATGAATATTTATATGTATTAAAATTAATAATTTGCATAAGATCAATATTATTTTTTTATTTACAGAAGATCAATATATTAGATATAGACGTGCAAGGTAGAATATACATCCGAGAAATGTATATTCAAGAAGTGTCCAAGAAGTTTAGGTAATGGTACAGATACATGTCGGGTAGGGGTACTGTGTCCAAATAGAAGTACCCTAACATAGATTAAGACTTCATTGCAACCTATCAAGACTTCAAGCTGTTTGTGATCTTGAGTTTTGAGTTTCAGGCATTATTAAAAGTCAAAGCATCTCCATAATAGTGTGATTGTGGAAAGTTCTCTGAATTCCTTCTAAACTAGTTTCTGATAAACTTTGTTTTTTCTTGTATCCCACAATTGATTCATTAAAGATTAATTTGGTTTTTTGTGGTCATACTCTAATCATAGGGCTATAAGAGTCACAGTGTGTCAATAGATGATTAAACTCCAATAATAAAAAAATTACAAATATCATATGTTAAACCAATTTCTTAATGAAAAGGCAGCACTTTAAAACCTACGGGTTCCAAATTGACGCAATGTAAGCTGCACTAGGTCCTGGTAACCTGATCTGATTCCAATCTAAATTTTTAAACTTGGATCCTTACAACTTAATTGATGCGGGTGAATCCTAAAAATACATATTTTCCTTGTTGGTCTCATTAGATCCAAACTGGATAACATTTTCATATTCACATGGTTTATTTCGTTTACTTCAAGCTAAATCATCTTTTGTTCCTAAATATAATTTGTATAGGACCTATTTGACATCCTTAAACACATGCAATACAACAGATGTAAGTGAGAAGCCGTGTTTTGAAGAAAATGTGAGCAAGAAACCAAACCGATCTCTATTTGATTCTTAATCGAAGAAAAGAAGTATCGATGTGGATACTCTGAAACCCAGCCCCAGGAACGAATTATACTTATTATAGGTTTTTTTTAATATCCTTATTAACTTTTTATTAGATTTCAATTGACAATTAGACCCATGAAATTTACAGGGGATATACAAACACTTCAAGGAGCTCTGCCCTTACCAAGTTTTGCTCTTTACAGTCCATTTCTGATCACGACGAGAACCATGATCTCATATCTCAATCATTCAAAAAAATGAAAATTAAAAAACAAACAATAAAAAAAATGAAACTTCCATGTACCAATTTCAATCGATATACCAATGCATATTAAAAATCACTCCATTATACGCTAGTTTGTGATCTAAATTAAGCTTTCTAATTAGAATAATGAGCATAAACTGCATAACATCAAGCACGCGCGAATTACGAAAGGCAAGATTTTTGTTTTTATTTACTTTTTTTATTTTTCAAATTCCCCAGAAAAAACTAGTTTGTAATCTAATTAAATCAAAGGGAAAGGGCGTCAAAGATCACAATAATCGGAAACTTTTACGACAATTTTCTCAGATCAGAAAATAAATAAATAAAAAGAGAGAGAGAGAGATCAAAACCTTCACCGAGATTTTTGCAAACCTTCTGGATTTCACGAGAGCGGAGATTCCCAAGGAAACGGGAAAAGCTGAAAGAGGAGAAGAAGATGCCACTGTTTTATAAGCGCGAGGTTTTTTGGGGGAGTGGGTACACCGTACCGGCTTTTTAGGGGTACGTGGCGAACTTTCATTGCTTGCTTTTTTGGTTAAAATCTTTGGTCCTTTCTTTTCGGGTGACTATAGAGTTCCCGCGAAAACCGACAACAAAAATGCTGCGGGATCTGGCGGATACAGTGGGCAAAGAAATACTACTTTTGCATTTCACCAAATAAAATAAAATCATAATCTCCACTGTCAAACACCTTCCAATTAAAAATTTTTAATTTTTAATTTAACCCCCAAGGGAAGGAACATCTGAAATCAGAGGCAAAGTGATCTTCAAATTGCAAAGTCTATAATAAAATGTAAATTCGGCGTGACAAAAATCAACAAAAAATTTTTTTTTTGCAGTCGAGCCTTTGACTCGGCGACAAAAATATTCAAAAGCAATACAAGTGCTAATTCAATAACAGAGAAACTGCTCGTAAATTAAAACAAGTTGAAATAAATTCCATGCATTAGGGAAGATATATATAGCTCAAAAGCTCATCATTCAGCCTGTCTTTGTCCCAATACAGAAATGTCCTCGTACCTCTTCTGCAGAACGCAACAAAAAAAAAAGAACAAGATTAGAAGGACAGAAATGTATAGATCAAAACCTTCACCAAAAAAAAAAAAGTAGTTGATTGAAATTTTGGGTAAGTAAAGTTTTCTGAGCTAAGTTCAGCAAACAAGTACATTTTTATTTGGAAAAGCGAACTCATCTCAGAAACTACTATAATTAACTACTCTATATTAACCTTATACAGTTGTACTTTGGTTTGTTTCATTTATATGTATGTGCCTAAAGAAGCCTACTAAGGAAATAGAATCTCAACTAAAAACTAACCATACATAATCGAAAAGTGATCACATAAACGTAGAGTCATTTTTCCATCCTTTCCCTTTGCTTCATGGAGCCAGATAGTTTAACAGGTAAAAATATGTACGATAATAGTAGATCATTTAACAGACCTTATACTCGTTTAAAGGAAGGATTCAAATAGTCTTTTGGAGAAGCAGATGAACGAAAATGCTTGATAAGACAGCAAATGAAATATCAGCAATTGAGAGTTAAGAGGAAGCAAAAACCAAGCAAGATATTGAAAACGAAAAAATTAAGATACCATAGAACAAACTAATGTGGATAACCGTGTGAAGGTGGTAATAGTACATGCATAAAGTCAAACAAATCCTTCCATGTTTTTTCCCTTCCTATCTAAGATGAGGTTCAGAAATAATGTGCCCAATCATAGTATTCCTGAAAACTGCTTTTACATAAGATCGGAGCTAATCAAATGAAAAAAATAATAAGTCATGTCAAGTAGAAAAGATATAGGTATACTAACAATGTCTTTTACATATTTAAATTTCTGGATAAGGAGGATTCTCAACCAATTCCTTACGCTAAAGGCCTGGAGGATAAGGATGACCATATAAACACACATATCACTAATCTTATGCACAACTCAAAGTTTCCCCTCATAGTCTTCCTTATCAAGTTCATCCATAAGTGAAAGTTCTACTATGACTTAGAAGGCTATTGTTGTGGCTATCATTGCAGCGTTGTTGAATATGGCTGCCAGGTACCACTGGTTGCTCACTTCTCAAACAACATCCTAGAACAGTTTATGTAACACAACAAAGGTTGGATAAGATTTATTGAGATACAAACCTAACCTCTCATATTCAATGGAAAATACCACCATTTCAATTCAAGACCACTTGCAACTATCGGTCCAAAAGAATTATTCAAGAGGCAGTTCCTTTACTCTTCTCAAAAATTCTTGTTTAAGCTCCCACTACCATCTCCAATTTTCGCATACAAAATGCAACTATACTTAAGAGAAACGTGAGATGATAGGCAGCTAGTCATCAGTCAACTAGACTCTAGGATCCCCTCTCTTCGGTTCTTTGGGGAAAACAATCTTCATATATCAAAATTTGCGATTTTCATCGACAATAACCTATGATTTTTGATAATTTTAGTAAGTTTTGAACAAATGTAAATAAATTATGTGCACATCAAAATTTGAGATTTTCTCGCGCACAAACCCACGTATTTTGACAATTTTGGTCCGTTTTGAGTAACAGTAAATTTATTGTGTACATAAAATTTTTCAATTTTTATGAGCTATAACCCACAAATTTTGACAATTTTGGTTCGTTTCAAGTGACAATAAATTGTATCATCAAAATTTGTGATTTCATGGCCTATGACCCATAATTTTTTTAATAATATTGGTTTGTTTAGAACGAATGCGAATAAATTATGTGATTTTCATGTGCTATAACCCACAAAATTTGTTAATTTTTATTTTTTAAAAAGAAATTAAATTTATTATATGCACATCAAAACTTACGATTTTCATGGGCTATAACCCACGATTTTTGGACAAATTCAGTTTGATTTTAATAAATGTAAATAAATTATTTGTACATTAAAATTCATGATTTTTATTAGCTATAACCCATAAATTTTGACAATTTTGGTTCATTTAGAATGAAGGTAAATTTATGATGTATACCTCAAATTTTTTTATTATCATGTCTTATAACCTATGATACCCCGACACGGCAAATTTGACGTCGTACCCGTGTCGGGTGCGATTTGGGTACGTTTACGCACCCAAACGGAGGGGACACGGGAGCAACTCATTTCCCACGTGTGAGAGGACTTTTGGAGCAGTTACGTTTGAGGAAAATGAGTTTAGCTGAGATATGCAAGGAAGAAGAAGTCTCTCTCTCTCTCTCTTATTTCCTTAGTTTTAAATTTGTTAGTGGAACATGACATCACCATTCACATGGGTGCTTGACTATTTGCTTTTGTCTTTTCTTTAAAATTAATGGCAATGCTAAGAATGGGAGACATGTGTTATCATATTTAAATAGCGTAAGTGTACATATATATATTAGATATATATAATTATATTATATATATATAATATATATATATATATATAATATATATATATATATATATATATATATTATCATAGTATATATATGAATGTGTGCTTGTGTGCTATATATTCTTTTTGAAGCCTTATGTGGAATTATAAAGTTCAAGTTTCAAATTGACGTTTACTTTATAATTTTAAGGAATGAGCTTATTTTATTGAGAATTTTAAAATTAAACGTAGTAACAATTGCTATAGTTATTAATTTTAATTGAAAATTTAATTATATTTAAAATATTAATATATCCTATATATATATATATATATATCATATATATATATATATATATATATATATATATATATATATATATATATATATATATGAGCCATGCTTCCCATTACCCAACTTTTTACAAATTTGTCGTGTCCCGTACCCGTGCCTATACAACCTAGCCTATAACCCACAATTTTTCTTACTTTTGATTTGTTTTGAAAGAAAATGTATTCATTATGTGTGTATCAAAATTTGAGATTTTCATGAGCTATAACCACAGATTTTTCAAATTTGGTTTATTTCAAATGAAAATAAATTTATTATGTATATATCAAAATTTGCGATTTTCATGGGCAATAACTTACAATTATTGATAATTTTGGTTCGTTTTGAATGAATGTAAATAAATTATGTGTATATCAAATTTTGTTATTGTCATGAGCTATATAATCCATGATTTTTGTCAATTTTAGTTCGTTTCGAATGAATGTAAATTTACTATGTACTTTAAAATTTACAGTTTTCATAGGATTATTGACAATTTTTGTTTGTATTGAACGAATATAAACATATTATGTGTACATCAAAATTAGCGACTTTTATGAACTATATACCCACGATTTGTCAAATTTGGTTCATTTTGATAGGAAACAAATTTATAATGTATACATCAAAATTTACAATTTTTATAGGCTATAACCCATAATTGTTGATGATTTTGGTTCATATTGAATGAAAGTAAATTTATTATGTGTACATCATTTGCGATTTAATAGGCTATTACCCACGATTTTTGACAATTTTGATTCAATTTCAATGAATATAAATAAATTATGTGTACATTAAAATTCAAGATTATCATAAGCTATAATCCACAAATTTTTTAAATTTTGTTTCATTTCTGGTGAAAGTAAATTTATTATTTGTACATCAAATTTTTTTATTTTTATAGGTTATAACCCATGATTTCTGACAATTTTGGTTTATTTTAATCGAATATATATAAATTATGTGCACATCAAAATTCACGACTTCATGATTCATAATTCATGAATTTCAAAAAAATTGTTCATTTTGAACAAAAATAAATTTACTATCATGAGCTATAACCCACCTTTTTTGACAGTTTTGATTCGTTTTGAACGAATGTAAACATTTGCAAATTTCACAGGCTATTACCCACGATTTTTGACAATTTTGGCTCACTTTGAACGAGTACATATAAATTATGTGTATATCAATATTCGTGATTTTCATAATTTATAACCCACAATTTTGTCAACTTTAGTTCATTTTGTATGAAAGTAAATTTATTATGTGTACATCGAAATTAGCGATTTTCATGGGTTACAACCTACGATTTTTGACAATTTGGTTAGTTTTGTATGAATGTAACTAAATTATGTATACATCAAAATTAAAGATTTTCATGCGCTATAACCCAAGGCTTTTACCAAATAAATTTGTCATACGTACATCAAAATTTTCGATTTTTATTGGCTATAACCTACGATTTTGATATTTTTTATTAAAACTTGAGATTTTCATGAGCTATAACCCACATTTTCATTCGTTTTGAAAGATAGTAATTTATTGTGTACATTAAAATTTGTGATTTCATAGGCTATAACCCATTATGTTTGATAATTCTTATTTCTCTTAAACGAATGTAAATAAATTATGTATAAATAAAATTTATGTAAATTAATGTAAATAAATCACGTGCTATAACCTATTTCATGCGCTATAACCCATTATGTTTGACAATTTTTGTTCAATTTGAAAAAATATATATAATTATATTTATATCAAAATTCAATTAATGTAAATAAATCATGCGCTATAACCTATTTCATGGGCTATAACCCATTATGTTTGACAATTTTTTGTTCCATTTGAATAAATATATATAATTATATTTAGGATACATGGCATCAAAATACCTTATAGTTTCACACTATTAGCACTTATATACCCTCAGTTGTATTTCTTAGCATTTATATACCCTGAGTTGGTCAAAATTGACATATTGATATCCTATGTTTTGCAAATGTGACAATTTTTATTTAAAAGTTCCCATATAATATTTATATGTTATTCTTATAGTTATTTCTCTATTAATTTTGTTGAATTCATTGTTAAATCTTTTAAAATTCTATATTTTAAATAGAATTATGATGCATTTAAAATTAGAATTTGAGTTTGTTTAATAGTAATTTAATAAATATTGATGGTTATAAAGCTCCAAAATTAACATATGAATGTTATAAAGGAACTTTCGAATAAAAAATTTCATGTTTGTAAAATATAAGGTACTAAAGTGCTAATTTTGACTAATTAAGGTTATATAAATGCTAAGGGTATATAAGTGTTAAAGGAGTGAAACGATAAGGTATTTAAGTGCTATTTAGCCTTATATTTATATTAATATTTGTGAATTTTATGAGTTATAACCCATAAATTTTGTCAATTTTGGTTCGTCTCGAACGAAAGAATTTACAATGTGTACATAAAATTTACAATTTTCATGGGCCATAACTAACGATTGTTAACAATTTTGGTTCATTTTGAACAAAAGAAAATTTATTATGTGTACATTTAAATTTGTGATTACCATGGGCTATAACATATAATTTTTGATAATTTTCATTCATTTAGAATGGATGTCAAATAATTTATTTGTATATAAAAATTTGTGGTAAAAATGAGATGTAACGCACAAATTTTTCAATTTTGATTCCATTTGGATGAAATTAAATTCATTATCTATATACAAAAATTGTCGATTTTAATGGGTTACAACCCATGATTTTTGACAAGTTTAGTTTGTTTCAAATGTATGTAAATAAATTATGTGCACATCTAAAATTCATGTTTTTCATGAGACGCTTTGAACAAAAGTAATCAATTATGTGCATATAAAAATTTGCACATTTTATAGGCTATAATCTAAAAATTTAAACAATTCTGGTTTGCTTTGAGCGAATATAAATAAATTAAGTGTACATCAAAATTTGTGATTTTTTTGAGTTATTACTCATGATTATTTGTTTTAAAGAAAAGTAAATGTATTATGTGTACAGCAAAATTTGCGATTTTCATGGGCTATAACTTGCGATTTTCATGGGCTGTAACTTACAATTTTTTCATAATCTTGGTTCAAAAGAAAGTAAATAAATTGTGTACATCAAATTTTGCGATTTTCATAAGCCATAGTCCATTATTTCCCTTAGTTTTGTTTCGTTTTTTAACAGTCTGAAACTACTCCTAACCTCACACAACGAGTGAAGTTGAGATGTTGATGAGAAAGGGGCGAGTCTCAATTTGTCATGAGCTATGACACACTAATTTTTCAATTTCAGTTTGCTTCTGAATGAAAGTAAATTTATTATAAGTAAATAAAAAGTTCATAGGTTATAATCCATGATTTTTGATAATTTTGATATGTTTTGAACGCACATAAATAAATTGTGTACATCAAAATTAGCAATTTCCATGAGCTATAATCCACAAATTTATCAACTTTCGCTTGTTTTGAAAGAAAGTAAATTATAATGTGTACATCAAAATTAAAGGAAATTATAAGGTGTACATCAAAATTTGTGATTTTCATGGGCTAAGTCCTACAATTTTTAACAATTTCAGCTTATTTTAAAATGAACATAAATAAATTAAGTGTGCACGATTTTCATTACCTCTAATCCATGATTTTTGTCAATTTTGGTTTGTTTTGAACAAAGTAAATTTACAATGTGTACACCATAATTTGTGAATTCCATGGGCTAATATAGCAAGTATTAACAATTGTAGTTTGTTTTAAATGAATATAAATAAATTATGTATACATCATAATTCATGATTTTTATGAGCGATAATGCATTTTTTTGTCAATTTTGGTCTGTTTTGAACAAAATTAAATTTATAATATACACATCAAAATTTGCGGTTTCATGTATTATAACTCACGATTATTGACAATTTTGGTTCATTTTGAACGAATGTAATAAATTATGTGTATTATAAAAATCGCAACTTTCATGAGATATAATCCACGATTTTTGTCAACTTTTGGTTTGTTTCAAACAAATGTAAATTTAATATCTGTTTCACAATTTGTGATTTTCATAGGCTTTAACATACGGATTTTGTCAATTTGTTCATTTTAAAACGAATACAAATAAATTATGTGCATAACAAAATTAGCAATTTCTTGAGCTATAATCCATGAATTCTATAAATTTTGGCTTGTTTCGAACAAAAGTAAATTTATAATGTGTACATCAAATTTTGTGAATTTCATGGGCTATATAACCACCAACAAAATTTGAAAACTTGATTCGTTTTGAGTGAAAGTAAATAAATTATGTGCATATCAAATTTCGCAATTTTCAGAAGCTATAACCCATAAATTTAGTCAAACTTGTTCGCTTCGAATGAATGTAAATTTATCATATATACTTCAAAATTTGCAATTCCATGCTACAACCCATGATTTTAATATATTGATTCATTTTGAATGAATATATACAAATTATGTATATATTAAATTTGCAATTTTAGTTATAACCTGATGTTGTGAAATTTAGTTGGTTTCGAACAAAAGTAATTTTTTTTATGGAGAAAGTAAATTTATTATATGTACGTAAAAATTTGCGAGTTTCATGGGTTATAACTCAAGATTTTTGGCAATTTGGTTAGCTTTAAATTAATGTAAAAATTTTATATGTACATCACAATTCACGATTTTTATGCAGCATAACCTGTAATTTTTGTCAAATTTGTTTCATTTCAAATAAAAGTAAAATTATTAGATGTACTTCAGAATTTGCGAATTTGATGTGCTATAACTCACGATTTTTGATAATATTGATTCATTTTAAATAAATTATGTGCACATTAAAATTGGTGATTATCATTAGCTATAACTCACAATTTGTCTTATTATTGTGTGCATCAAAATTTGAGATTTCCATGAACTATAACCCATGAATTTGTTTAAATTTTGGTTTGTTTTGAATGAAAATAAATTTATTATGAGTAGGAGTGCATGCAGTTTGGATATGGCTCGAAGATGATGCTTATCATATTTGTAAATTATATCTGATTACCAATCATGGATACGGATGTACTTCGGTAAGAAAAATTCATATACATATCCACTTAAATTGAATACGGATACGAATATGCAGGCAGATATGTAAGCGGATATATAAGCAGATATAAAACGGATATGAGAATTAGATAATATTCAAAATATATATATAGTTCAAAAGGTATGAGACAATTCATTTTGTTATAAATAAAAAGCTGAGATCAGATAACTTGATCATCAAAATTAACCTCAAATTCATTAATCTAAGGATTAAAATTGAGTAAATAAAATATTTCCTCAGATATGGATGTTTTCGTGCCCTACTAAAAATGAGTAAATATAAAGTTGCGATTTCATGGGCCTATAACCCATGATTTTTGATAATTTTGATTTGTTTTCATCGAATATAAATAAATTATTTCTACATCAAAATTTGTGATTTTCATGAGCCATAACCCACGAATTTCGTCACTTTTGTTCGTTTCGAAAGAAAGTAGATTACTTATGTGTAATCAACATTTGTGATTTTTGTGGGCTATATAACCCATGATTGGAGGTTGTTTTGGATAAATGTAAATAAATTAAATATACATTAAACTTCACAATTTTTATTAGCTATAAGCATATAACCCAGGATTTTTTTCAATTTTGGTTCGTTTTGAACGAAAGTAAATTTATACTAAAATGTGATATTCAAGTGTACATCACAATTCGCGATTTTCATGAACTATAATGCATCATTTTTTCAAATTTTGTCCATTTTGAACAAAAGTAAATTTATAGTGAGTACATCATAATTAGCGATTTTTATGGATTAAACTCATGACTATTGACAACTTCGATAAGTTTTGAACGAATGTAAATAAATTATATGTACATTAAAATTCGCGATTTTCACGCGCTAAAAACAACGATTTTTGTCAATTTTGAGTCATTCAAATGAATATGATTTATTACAAGTACTTCGAAATTTGCGATTTCCATAGGCTTACTCACGATTCTTAACAATTTTTGTTCATTTTGAGCGAATATAAATAAAGTATGTGTATACCAAAATTGCGACTTTAATGAGCTATTTTGTTCAAATGAAAGTAAATTTATAATATACATCAAATATTGCGATTCTCATGCACTACAACCCATGATTTTTGTCAATTTTGTTTTATTTTGAATAAATATAAATAAATTATGTGTACATCAAAATTTGCGATTTTCATACGCTATAAACCACATATTTTGCCAATTTTTGGTTCGTTTGGAATGAATATATTTTTATAATGTATTACAAAATTTACGATTGTCATTGATCATAACCCTCAATTATAGACAACTTTTGTTCATTTTGAATGAATATAGATAAACTATATATAAAAATTTACAACTTTCATGAGCTATAACCTACAATCTAAGTCAATTTTAGTTCATTTCAAGTGAATAACTTGATAATATGTACATGAAAATTTACGAATTTCATAGCTATAACTCACAATAGTTGATAATTTTGCTTCATTTTGAATGAAATTAAACTTATTATGTGTACATCAAAGTTTGTGATTTAATGTGCTATAGCCAATGATTTTTTATAATTTTGATTTAGTTTTAGCCAATGTAAATAAATTATGTGTGCGTAAAGTTTGTGATTTTCATACGCTATAGCCCACGAATTTTTCAATTTTGGTTCCTTACAGATGAAAGTAACATTATTATCTGTACATTAAATTTTTTTGATTTTCATGTGTTACAACCCATGATTTTTTTAAATTTTGGTTCTTTTTAGATGAATGTAAATAAATTATACACACATCAAATTTATTATGTGTACATTAAAACTTCCAATTTCAAGGGCAATAACCCGTGATTTTTGAAAATTTTGGTTCATTTGGAAGTAATGAAAATAATTACGTGTATATCACGCTTTTCATGGGCTATAACCAATGTATTTTGTCAATTTTTATTCATCAAAAGAAAGTAAATATTTCATGTGGACATTAAAATTTGTGATTTTAATGGGCTATAACCCACGAAATTTAACAAGTTTGGTTTGTTCTAGAACGAATGTAAATAAATTATGCGCACATCAAAATTCACGATTCTCATGAGCTACAACCTACGATTTTTTTCAATTTGGTTTGTTTCGAACAAATATAAATTTATGAAGTGTACTTCAAAAATTTTATTTTTATAAGCTATAACTCATACTCACTATTATTGACAATTTTGTTTGTTTTGAACAAATATAAATAAATTATGTGCATATCAAAATTCGTGGTTTTGATTAGCTATAACCATCTCTAGTTCGTTTCGAAGAAACAAAAATTTATAATGTATATCAAAATTTGTGATTTTCATGAGCTATAACCTACAATTATTGACAATTTTGGTTTGTTTTAAATCTCGAAGATTGATCTTTGTTCTGGCTATCATCAGTTGCGGGTTCGGGAGATGGATATTCCTAAGACCGCTTTCCTTACTCGGTACGGATCTTTCGAGTTCTTGGTCATGCCTTTTGGGTTGACCAATGCACCCGTGGTATTCATGGACTTGATGAACCGGGTTTTTCGTCCCTTCTTAGACCAGTTCGTGATCGTTTTCATCGATGATATTCTAAGTTATGGTTTTTGACAAATTTTATTCATTTACAACAATTTAAAAACATTATGTGCACATAAAAGTTTACAATTAACATGAGCTATAACCCACGAATATTTTGATTTTAGTTCATTTCGAACGAAAGTATCTCTATAACGTGTACAGGAAAATTTTGACTTTCATGGTCTAAAACCTTCGATTATTGTCAATTTTATCTTATTTTGAATGAAAGTAAATTTATAATGTACATTAAAATTTACAATCTTTATGTGCTACCATTTACAATTTTTAACAATTTTTGTACATTTAAGAAGATATAAAAATTTTAATTGTACATAAAAATTCGCAATTAACATGTGCTATAAGCTACATATTTTTCAATTTTGATTCCTTTTGGATGAAATTAAATTTATTATCTGTACACAAAATGTTCGATTTTCATGGCTTATAACTCGTGATTTTTAAAAAATTTCATTAAATTTGAATGGATGCAAATAAATTATGTGCACATCAAAATTCGTGTTTTTCATACGCTATAATCCACAAATTTTGTAACTCTTGGTTCGTTTTGAATGCAAGTAAATTTATTTTCTGCAGATCAAAATTTGCGAGTTCTAAAGGCTATAACCCAAAATTTTTTACAATGTTGACTTGTTTTGGACGAATGTAAATAAATTATGTGCACATCAAAATTCGAGGTTATCACGAGCTATATGCCATGATTTTTGTTAAATTTTCTTCATTTTGACTTAAAATTATTTATTTTGAATGAATGTAAATTTATAGTATACTTCAAAATTTGAGATTTTCACGGGCTACAATTCACGATTTTTGACAATTTTAGTTCATTTTGAACGAATATATACAATATCAAAATTCGTGATTTTCATTATTTATAAACTTATTATGTGTACGTCAAAATCTAGGAATGTCATGACTTACAACTCACGATTTTTGACAATTTTGGCTAGTTTTGAATGAATGCAAATAAATTATGTATGGATCAAAATTAACGATTTTCATGCACTATAACCATAATTTTTATCAATTTTGTATCTTTTTGAATGAAGATAAATCTAGTATGTATACATCAAGACTTTCAATTTTCATGGGCTATTACCCACGATTAATAATAATTTTGGTTCGTTTTGAGCAAAGTAAAATTATTATGTGCGCAGCAAAATTTATAATTTTTATGGGCTATAACCTACGATTTTTTACAATTTTGATTCATCTTAAATGAATGTAAATAAATTGTGTACATCAAATTTTATGATCTTCATGATCTATAACCCGCGATTTTGTTAATTTTACATTTTGAACGAAAATGAATTTATCATATCTACATCAAAATTTGAGATTGTCATGAGCTATAACCTTTTCAATTTTAGAATGAAAGCAAATTAACTAAGAGTAAATCAAAATTTATAATCTCATGGGTTATAACCCATGATTGGAGGTTGTTTTGGATAAATGTAAATAAATTAAATATACATTAAAATTCACGATTTTTATTAGCTATAAGCCTATAACCCATGATTTTTATCAATTTTGGTTCGTTTTGAACGAAAGTAAATTTATACTAAAATGTGATATTCATGTGTACATCATAATTCGCGATTTTCATGAACTATAATGCATCATTTTTCAAATTTTGTCCATTTCGAACAAAAGTAAATTTATAGTGAGTACATCATAATTAGCGATTTTTATGGATTAAACTCATGACTATTGACAACTTCGATAAGTTTTGAACGAATGTAAATAAATTATATGTACATTAAAATTCGCGATTTTCACGTGCTAAAAACAACGATTTTTGTCAATTTTGAGTCATTCAAATGAATATGATTTATTACAAGTACTTCGAAATTTGCGATTTCCATAGGCTAACTCACGATTCTTAACAATTTTTGTTCATTTTGAGCGAATATAAATAAAGTATGTGTATAGTAAAATTGCGACTTTAATGAGTTATTTTGTCAGAATGAAAGTAAATTTATAATATACATCAAATATTGCGATTCTCATGCACTACAACCCATGATTTTTGTCAATTTTGGTTTATTTTGAATAAATGTAAATAAATTATGTGTACATCAAAATTTGCGATTTTCATACGCCATAAACCACATATTTTGCCAATTTTTGGTTCGTTTGGAATGAATATATTTTTATAATGTATTACAAAATTTGCGATTGTCATTGATCATAACCCTCAATTATAGACAACTTTTGTTCATTTTGAACGAATATAGATAAACTGTATATAAAAATTTACAACTTTCGTGTGCTATAACCTACAATCTAAGTCAATTTTAGTTCATTTCAAGTGAATAACTTGATAATATGTACATGAAAATTTACGAATTTCATAGCTATAACTCACAATAGTTGATAATTTTGCTTCATTTTGAATGAAATTAAACTTATTATGTGTACATCAAAGTTTGAGATTTAATGTGCTATAGCCAATGATTTTTGATAATTTTGATTTAGTTTTATCAAATGTAAATAAATTATGTGTGCGTAAAGTTCGTGATTTTCATACGCTATAGCCCACGAATTTTTCAATTTTGGTTCCTTACAGATGAAAGTAACATTATGTACATTAAATTTTTTTGATTTTCATGTGTTACAACCCATGATTTTTTTAAATTTTGGTTCTTTTTAGATGAATGTAAATAAATTATACACACATCAAATTTATTATGTGTACATTAAAACTTCCAATTTCAAGGGCAATAACCCGTGATTTTTGAAAATTTTCGTTCATTTGGAACTAATGAAAATAATTACGTGTATATTACGCTTTTCATGGGCTATAACCAATGTATTTTGTCAATTTTTATTCATCAAAAGAAAGTAAATATTTCATGTGGACATTAAAATTTGTGATTTTAATGGGCTATAACCCACAAAATTTAACAAGTTTGGTTTGTTCTAGAACGAATGTAAATAAATTATGCGCACATCAAAATTCACGATTCTCATGAGCTACAACCTACGATTTTTTTCAATTTGGATTGTTTCGAACAAATATAAATTTATGAAGTGTACTTCAAAAATTTTATTTTTATAAGCTATAACTCACTATTATTGACAATTTTGTTCGTTTTGAACAAATATAAATAAATTATGTGCATATCAAAATTTGTGGTTTTGATTAGCTATAACCATATCTAGTTCGTTTCGAAGAAACAAAAATTTATAGTGTATATCAAAATTTGTGATTTTCATGAGCTATAACCTACAATTATTGACAATTTTGGTTTGTTTTAAATGAAAGTAAATTTATTGTGTACAACAAAATTTGCCATTTTAATGGGCTATAAGTTATGGTTTTTGACAAATTTTATTCATTTACAACAATTTAAAAACATTATGTGCACATAAAAGTTCACAATTAACATGAGCTATAACCCACGAATATTTTGATTTTAGTTCATTTCGAACGAAAGTATCTTTATAACGTGTACATGAAAATTTCGACTTTCATGGTCTAAAACCTTCGATTATTGTCAATTTTGTCTTATTTTGAATGAAAGTAAATTTATAATGTACATCAAAAATTGCAATCTTTATGTGCTATCATTTACAATTTTTAACAATTTTTGTACATTTAAAAAGATATAAAAATTTTAATTGTACATAAAAATTCGCAATTAACATGTGTTATAAGCTACATATTTTTCAATTTTGATTCCTTTTGGATGAAATTAAATTTATTATCTGTACATCAAAATGTTCGATTTTCATGGCTTATAACTCGTGATTTTTAAAAAAAAATCATTAAATTTGAATGGATGCAAATAAATTATGTGCACATCAAAATTCGTGTTTTTCATACGCTATAATCCACCAATCTTGTAACTCTTGGTTCGTTTTGAATGCAAGTAAATTTATTTTCTGCAGATCAAAATTTGCGAGTTCTAAAGGCTATAACCCAAATTTTTTTACAATGTTGACTTGTTTTGGACGAATGTAAATAAATTATGTGCACATCAAAATTCGAGGTTATCACGAGCTATATCCCATGATTTTTGTTAAATTTTCTTCGTTTTGACTTAAAATTATTTATTTTGAATGAATGTAAATTTATAGTGTACTTCAAAATTTGAGATTTTCACAGGCTACAATTCACGATTTTTGATAATTTTGGTTCATTTTGAACGAATATATACAATATCAAAATTCGTGATTTTCATTATTTATAAACTTATTATGTGTATGTCAAAATCTAGGAATGTCATGGGTTACAACTCACGATTTTTGACAATTTTGGCTAGTTTTGAATGAATTCAAATAAATTATGTATGGATCAAAATTAACGATTTTCATGCACTATAACCATAATTTTTATCAATTTTGTATCTTTTTGAATGAAGATAAATCTAGTATGTATACATCAAGATTTTCAATTTTCATGGGCTATTACCCACGATTAATAATAATTTTGGTTCATTTTGAGCAAAGTAAAATTATTATGTGCGCAGCAAAATTTATAATTTTTATGGGCTATAACCCATGATTTTTTACAATTTTGATTCATCTTAAATGAATGTAAATAAATTGTGTACATCAAATTTTATGATCTTCATGATCTATAACCCGCGATTTTGTTAATTTTACATTTTGAACGAAAATGAATTTATCATATCTACATCAAAATTTGAGATTGTCATGAGCTATAACATTTTCAATTTTAGAATGAAAGCAAATTAACTAAGGGTAAATCAAAATTTATAATCTCATGGGTTATAACCTATGATTTTCTGATAATTTGGGTTTGTTTTGAATGAATGTAAAAAAAATTATGTATGCATCAAAATTTGTGATTTTATGGGTTATATAATCCACGGATTTTGTCAATTTTTGTTTGTTTTGAAAGATAGTAAATATATTCGGTGTACATCAGAATTTGTAATTTTCGCAGGCTATAACTAGCAATTTTTAACAATTTTGGTTAGCTTTAAAGGAAAGTAAATAAATTAAGTATACATCAAAATTCGCGATTCTCATTAGCTATAATCCTCGATTTATGTCAATGTTGGTCCATTTCAAATGGACTATAACCCATAATTATTAAAAAATTTAGTTTGTTTTGAATGAACGTAAATAAATTAAGCGTACATAATTCACGATTTGCATGAGCTATATAACGTATGTTTTTTGTTAATTTTGGTTCGTTTCGAACGAAAGAAAAATTATAATGTATACATCAAAATCAACGATTTTTATGGGTTACAACTCAGAACTAAGGTTCGTTTTCAACGAATATAAATAAATTATGTGTACATCAAAATTCACGATTTTTCATGAGCTCCCACCATTTTTGTCAATTTTGGTTTGTTTTGAACGAATGTAAATTTATTATGTTTTATTTCAAAATTTGCGATTTTCATAGGCTATATATAACCCTTGATTATTGACAATTTTTGTTCGCTTTAAACAATTATAAATAAATTATGTATACATTAAATTTTGTAATTTTCATAAGTTATAATTCACCATTGTTAACAATTTTGGTTCAATTTGAATGAAAGTAAATGTATTATGTACACATTAAATTTTATGATTTTCATGGGCTATAATCCACGATTGTGACAATTTCAATTTATTTTGTGTGAATGTAAATGAATTATGGGTATGTCAAAATTCATAATTATAATACGTTATAACCCATAAAATTTTCAATCTTTGCTCCTTTCAGATGAGTAAATTTATTATCTGTACATCAAAAATTTCGATTTTAATGGGTTATAATGCATGAGTTCTGACAATTATGGTTTGTTTCGATCGATCGAATGTAAACAAAATTATGTACACATCAAAAGTTGTGATTTTCATGCGCTATAACCCATAAATTTTATAAATTTCGGTTCGTTTCGAACGAAAGTAAATTTGTTATTTATCCATCAAAATTTGTGAATTTCATAGGCTATAAGCTACCACTTTTTGTAATTTTGATTCATTTTGAACAAATGTAAATAAATTATGTGCATATAAAAATTTGTGATTTTCACGAGTTATAACCTATGATTTTTGTCAATTTTTTCATTTCGAAATGAATGTAATTTTATGGTGTACTTCAAAATATTTTATGTTCACAAGCTATAACCCATGGTTATTGACAATTTTAGTTCATTTTGAATGAAAGTATACAAATTATGTATGCATCAAAATTTGTAATTTTCATGAGTTAAACCCATCATTTTTGTCAACTTTGGCTCATTTCGAATGAAAGTAACATTGTTATGTATACATCAAAATTTACAATTTTCATGGGGTTATAACCCATAATTTTTGACAATTTTAGTTAGTTTTAAATGAATATAAAGAAATTATGTTATGTCTACATCAAAATTCATGATTCACGTGCTATAACCCATAATTTTTGTCAATTTTGTTTCGTTTTGCATGAAAGTAAATTTATTAACTTTGTTCATTTCGAACAAACGTAACTTTGCTACGTTTGCATCAAATTTTGTGATTTTTATAGGGTTATAACCCATGATTTTTTTACAAGTTTGGCTAGTTTTGAATGAATATAAATAAACTATGTATACAACCAAATTCATAATATTCATGCGCTATAAACCACAATATTTCTCAATTTTGTTTCGTTTTGATTGAAAGTATACTTTTTATATGTACATCAAAATTTGTGACTTTCATATGCTATAACCCACTATTTTTTATTTTTTCATTATTTTAAATGAATGTAAATATATTATACATACATCAAATTTCGTGATTTTCATGAGCTCCCACGATTTTTATCAATTTTGGTCTATTTTTAACAAAAGTGAACTTATTATGTGTACATCAAATTTTGAGATGTTTATGAACCCACCCACAAATTTTTTAATTTTAGTTCGTTTGAATGAAAGTAAATTTATTAGAATCAAATCAAAATTTAGAAGCAAATCAAAATTTGCGATCTCATAGGCTATAATCCATGACTTTTATAGTTTTAAGTTCATTTTGAATGAATGTATATAAATTATGTGTACATCAAAGTTTGCGATTTACATGAGCTATAACCCACGAATTTTGTTAACTTTCGTTAGTATCAAAAGAAAGTAAATTTGTTGTGTAAAAAAGTTTATGATTTTCATAGACTATAACCTATAATTTGTGATAATTTTGCTTTGTTTTGACCAAATGTAAAGAAATTAAGTGCACATCAAAATTCGTGATCTTCATTAGCTATAACCCACTTTTTTTATCAATTTTATTCATTTTGAATGAAGCTAAGTTTATAATGTGTAGCTAAATTTATAATGCGTACACTAAAATTTGTGATTTTCATGGGCTATAACCCACGATTATTAACAATTTTCATTCAATTTGAAGGAATATAAAAATTATGTGCGCATTATAATTTACGATTTTAATGAGCTATAATGCACAAATTTTGTCAATTTTGGTTCATTAAGAACGAAAGTAAATTTATAATGTGTACATCAAAATTTGTGACTTTCATGGGGTAACTCATGACTATTGACAATTTTATTTCGTCTTGAACAAACATAAATAAATTATATGTACATCAAAATTTATAATTTCATGAGCTACAACTCACTATTTTTGTCAATTTTGGTTCGTTTCGAATGA
Organism: Asparagus officinalis; assembly: GCF_001876935.1. Classification (NCBI taxonomy): domain Eukaryota; kingdom Viridiplantae; phylum Streptophyta; class Magnoliopsida; order Asparagales; family Asparagaceae; genus Asparagus; species Asparagus officinalis. Next base: position 738,066 of record NC_033802.1, on the reverse strand, counting down.
ATGTAAATTTATCGCAAGTACATCAAAACTTACGATTTTTATAGGCTATAACCCACAATTGCTGACAATTATTGTTCGTTTTGACTGAATACAAATAAATCATGTGTCTATCAAAAACTTGCGAATTTCATGAGCTATAACCCACGATTTTTGTCAATTTTGGTTCGTTTAAATGATAGTAAATTTATAATGTTTACACTAAAATTTGCGAATTCATGAGCTATAACTTGGGCTTATTTGTACTTTCGGTTCATCTTGAATGAATTTAGACAAATTATATGTAAATCAAAATTCAAAATTTTCATAAGCAGCCCATGGTTTTTGATAATTTTGGTTAGGCTTGAATGAATGAAAATATATTATGTGTACATCAACATTTATGATTTTTATGGGCTATAACATACACCACTTCAATAAGTCATTATCTACTTTCACTATCTTTAAGGGTAAGGGCTTAATCTATGCTTAATGGATACATCAGAGTTGGAATAAACGGAATTGAATGCATTATGATGTTTCCACTAATACAGTTGTGTATATGGTCTTAACTTGATGTGATTCAATAACCAACATGAATAAAAAGGGTAATAGAGTGGGCCTATGAGAGGTAAATTACATATGGAACTGCACATAAATATATATTACTAAGGCCTTGGAATGAATCCTCCCATCAAACTTGATGATGGGAAAATCAAGTTGAAGATCCACTACAATAGTTGATCTATAGAGTGCACTAGAAACTGAAAAAAAAAATCAAGCGTTATACATCCTCCGCCTAGGTATCAATTGGATACAAAGTGGACGTATATTTGAGACCAAACAAAAATTTGATGTGTAAGGGTTTTCATGTGCTTAGCTTGTGAAGAAATAGTTGAATTGGTCATTTAATACATAAAATCCTAGAACTTTGAACATGGTATTTCCGGCTATATGTCTCTCTGCTAATTGATCCAACTGGGTTAAACTTTAAAACTCTTGGTTTTTGGTTTTCGTACATCCTAAATAATGTATATCAATTTTAATCTAATAAATTTCCATTTGAATGGCCTATGTCAAATTTGAATAAGAGGGTTCCAAATCCTTACAGAATCATCCAAGTTTATCTCTTAACATATGTTCCATTTTCGTTACTATTGCTACACTTATATACCCACATGGTTAAGACAAAATCTTGGTAATGCGCATTTACGTGTAAAATAAATACGAGGTTCTTACCTCTAAGTGGATATTTGATCTCCCAAATACCAAATTCATACCACCTAGAACATTTTTTGCCAGCAATTCCTCTTCGACGAATTAATAATCACACATATTGTATAAAAAAATTCTAAAGGCAAGCCAACATTATTTCAAAATCTCGATCATCAAGATTGCAAATATAACTCAGAAGAATTCACACGGAATAAGAAACGAGGCCCATATGTATTACCCCAACATTGTTGTGCTCCCACAGCTTGTGAACCCCATAATCAACAGCCTGCAAACAGACCAAATTCTAAAGTTCAGTTCTTTCACCATCAAATTGGGCTCCAATTGTAAAATCAATGGATCCATTAAGAACAAAAGAAGAGATCTTTACCCTTTCGCCTGCGAAAGCGCCGGCGATGACGAAGGTGACGTAGACAGAGTTCCGGCGCATGAGAACGCGGTAAAGCCCTTCCCATAGACCCATTGCTGTTCGTAAAGATCTCTTCTTTTTTCTCTCTTCTCTCCTCGAATTAGGGTTTTGCTTTCGAATTAGGGATGGGAATTTCCTGACTTGTTAAATTGCAAGAGGGCAGTAGGGTGGTTTTTTTACACAGGCATCCTTGAAAATAACACTATTTATGAACTTTTAATCATAGATTATTAGTTTCATGGACAACGAGAGAGTGATAATTGAATACTATATAAAATAAATGATTATTGATTTATTATATAATGTTAATATAATAAGTCGTCTTAATTTTTAATGGACGGGACTGGTCTAGATTGTTCAAGTCTACGACAGCATTTTATTTTTGCAAAGGCTTGAATGTTGTGTTATTTTTTGTTTAGCCTCTCTTCCATTACATTTCGTTATGATAAACTATTTTATATACCTGGGTCGCGCCACTAAATGTGCATCAAAGAGATGTCAATTATTAGGTCCTTGATCTTCGAGGTTTGTGCACAGATCCAAAGGCTGATACCGGTATATTGCAAAAATAATGTCACGGACCAGGTGCTTATGATACTTCGGTACAAAACGTCTCACCCCTATAAAAGGTTGATCCACAGATTAAGGCCATGCACAAAGATGATAACATAGAGAAATCCACAGGTCTCTCTCATGCCGCACCCTATAATATCGATCAGTGCCAACTAGACAATATATGCCACAAAACATATATTCAGACTAACATAATGCTAATAAATGAGCCTCACTCCTCAAGTAACAATGAAACTAACCAGCATGGCAAGTAATCAATGGAGGCGGTACTAATATGTGCGAGTGCAGAACATAACTAAGAGGCACTCCTAATTATGTAACACACAACATTATCATAACGCGAGTTATATTGAACAGGCTGTAGCCATCTCAGGCTGTAGCATTGATATAGAGTCTTTGACAACCAAGTAGGCAACTTCCTGTAATGAGATCTTATTCAAAGAAAACGTACAAGTTAACTTGTGTCGCCAATATGAACAGAACCAACAAAGATTATTGAAATCAGTTGCGACGGTGTCTGTATTGATCCATGGCTCTTCTGGCCACTGCATTTCAATAACTTGTTTGCTAGATGGTAGGAATTTAAATGCCTTCCACTCTATTTACTCGGAAAATAACTTTGAATTCACAAACATAATACTCTTCGTCTTGAGTAAATTTTCCATATATAAAATTTCAGAAATCTGGATGTAGGCGTCAAAAAATGCTGAAAGATATCCAAATACAGCTCAAGAGGAAATCATCCAAAAAGGCAGAAGAACACAAGTCTTTACTGTCTCGCACGCGAGACAGACTTGACTGTCTCGCCGTGCGAGACAGTCTTGACTGTCTCGCCGTGCGAGACAGTCACGCGAGACAGTCTTTGCTGTCTCGCCGTGCGAGACAGAATTTACTGTCTTGCACGTGAGACAGTTTTCAGATGGTCAAAACTACCTTTGCAACTGCCCTACACGTGGCCACTAACTGTTCAAGAACGTGGGAAACGTCGTGGGCGAGAATCACGTTGATAACTGCCAGAATAACGGAGTTTAAAACGTGGGAGAGCGGTTACAATGAGAAACTGCATTTTCCGAGACAGTATTTACTGTCTCGCTGGGCGAGACAGCAAATTTACTGTCTCGCTGGGCGAGACAGCAAACACTGTCTCGGCCAGCGAGACAGCAAACACTGTCTCGCCCGCCGAGACAGCAAATGCTGTCTCGCGATCCTGTTTTCTGCTAACTGTTCCTAGAGGCTGTATATACCCCCCGAAGGCCATTCTTCAAAGAGAGGCTGATCATTGTGAGTACTTCAGAGCAATCCAGAGCAATCCAGGGCAGAGAGAGAGCAGAGGTGCTGATCTTACGGCCAATCCTTGAAATTGAGCTTTGACTTGATTTCAAGAAGAACGACTATCTTACATCGATAAGATATCGTTTCAATTTCTCACTTCGATAAACGAAGTCAGAATCATAAACCCCTCACGGTTCAATCAGAATCTGTGACTTGGTGGTCCACGAGTCAAAGCGCTCCCGGCACAGGCAAAGATCCCACGAAAGCAGTGATCCAAACAACGATCCTGCGTTTATTTTCTCAAGAGTTGTAATTTTCTTTTTGTTGTGTAAAAGAGTCTTATAAAAAGGCTGTTTTCTTTGAATTTATTGTAATCGACCGAAGATATAATGAATTCGACAACAAATTCGACTTTTGGCGAAAACAAACTGGCGACCACAGTGGGAGCCAACGGTCTCGCTGCCGAGACCGTCGTGTCGCAGCCGATCAAGATTCCAGTTGAATCCATGGTCGAATACGAATTCGACCAAACCAAGTTTGAGGAATATTTCTCATCATCCTCTTCAAGATCTTCAGTATCTCGCAAGTACAAGAGGATCTCACAATTGAGGAAGACTTACATGCCAAAGAAGGCACAAAATGAAGATTCTCGCTTGATTGTTGCTGAGAATTTCACTCGCAATACCTCTGCTCACAATGGCTCTTATCTAGTTAAAGAGTCATCGAATCAAAGCCCGCCGGCATTGACGAAAAGAGCTCGTCAGAGACAACGCCAACGCCGTGCTCGCCAAATGGCTAAAGCCTTGGAACAAACCGACGGGGTTCGTTACCACGCGGACCTAGAGTCGAGGAGACATCGAGTGGTTCAGTTGTCTCAACAACCAATCACTCGTATCTCTGCTAAAACAACGACGGATGAATGGACTATTGTCAAAAAGACTCGTTCGACCCTCAAAGAACGTATACAAAAACGTCGTGCAAAAGCTGCTAATGCCCATGCTCTCTCACAACAAAGACGAGAAAAGAGAAAGGAAATGGTGACCAAAGAATCACCAAAACTTCGTCAAGTTTGGATTCCAAAGTCTGGACTTATGCAAAATCAGCATTCGGAGCCCGTTAAGACCCCATACCCGCAAATGGGTGGTTTCAGACGTGCGACTCCCAACATAACCTTGGATCGCTCAAAAACAAAAATAAATTGTCCTGAGAATGCCAACAAGGTTTTATACCCCCAGAAGAAGACGCATTCACCAAATGATATCGTCATACCTGGGAGATCATACCAACAGACGATACGATTTTTTGGCAATCATACCGATGAATCGTATTATCAAGTTGAAGTTGTGAATAATTTTCGAAAGAGAGTTATTCGAGAGATAAACTCTCGTTGTTCCTGTGCGCGACTCGTTAAAACAGCATTATCAGAATGTGACTGTTTCAAACGAGAAGTCATCCCACGAAAAGTCTCTGTATTATCGAAACCTAAGCCGAGACATTTCCGCAAAAGAAGAGCAGCTGTCCAAAATGATGAATTCCCTGAAGTCACCATCAACGTGGCTGATAGAAGAAAGTCTAAACAGCATTCAAGTGACTCAAATCCCGACTTTTCCCCGAAAGGAAAAGTCAATCCAAGAATTGCTCAAAGGATGTCTCGACTCCAATTAGGAGCTATCAGACGCAGAGACTACAAGAGAATGCAAGAAGGAATGTCCTCGGAGGATGAATTCTCGGACACTTATTCTGCAATCGCTTCTGATGATACAATGTCTAGCACAGGACAAATCAGAGAAGTATTCACAATCACTGCTGATCAGTTCACTCAAATACTTCAGGAAGCTCTAGCCAAACAACGTGAAGAAATTAGAGCTGAAGTGAAGACAGAAATGAAGTTGGCTATCCAACAAATGAGAGAACTGTTAACTCAACAGCCTCAACCTCCTGAGTCCAATCAGCGATTTGAATCCAGCCACCACACTCGGAATGTTGTAGATGACAGTGATCCAGAGGTGGATGAAGTCATTATGGCTGATACACCTCCCAATGGCAATAACGCTGGGGGTGGTTTAACGGATCCTCCCAATAACGATATTGGGGGTGGTTCAATAGCACCTCTCACTGGGGGTGGTCCAATTATCTTTACTCGACATCATTCAGAAAGAAATGAAGACGATGACGGGAAAATGCAAAAACTTGAAGACAAAATCAATGCTTTGATGACGGCTCAAGAAGTTAAGAAGACGGGTATTCCATGTCCTTATCCGAGGGAATGGGATTCAATACCATACCCGACCAAATTCAATCTGATTAACTTCACACCGTTTGAAGGGAAGAGTTCGCCGATTCAACACTTGATTTATTTCAAGTCTCATTTGGGCATAATCTCTGGAAACGAGGCCTTAATGATCCGGTCATTCGTTGGCACCCTTCGTGGGCCCGCCTTCGATTGGTACCGACGGCTCAAGCCAGGGAGCATCAATTGCTGGGATGACATGGAAAGTTTGTTCCTCAGCAACTTCTTCGATGATGACACCGAAGTGTCAATCGGAATCCTTTTGGATGAGAAGCAAAAAGACGGAGAGTCAGTCGACAATTTTGTCAAGCGTTTCCGTAACATGGCGATGAATTGCAGAGATCCTATTACAGAGGAGTTCATCCTGCAAACATGCCACAATAACCTCTCCATCGATGTCTTGGAAGCTTTGGGGGTTGAGCCGTCCACAACTTGGAAGGAGTTAAAATTTCGTGGCGAACAAGCTGAACACTTTCTTAAAAGAAAGGAAGCTGAGAAAGGCCAACAAATGACATCTGCAATCATTGGGAACGCAACTTTCGATCCGAAGTTTCAAAAAGAATATTCATTCGAAGAGGATGAAGCTCCAGCCATATTGGAATACCTCCTCGCTAATGACAAAATCGAGCTACCACCTATTAAAGATCAGGATGGAGCTAAGATGATTACGGATCCAAATTACTGTGCGTACCACAGAAGGATTCTTCATCCCACCGAAATTTGCTTTGGACTCAAAAACAAAATCCAAGCCTTAATTGACTCCGGCGTCATAACGGCCAAAGAAGTCGAGTAAAGACGACCATATTACTCCATCGGATACACGAGTATAAACTGTTTTCCCCAACTCCATTGGGTACACGAGTATAAACTGTTTCCCCTCACTCCGAAAAGTATACGAGTATAAACTGCTCCTCGATACTCCAAAAGGTATATGAGTCTAAACTATTTCCTTTCCTTAACGGGAAGTTCCTGGAGAATCCTATATTCTTAAGGATAACCCGAACATATGACTGAGGTTAACGTACTCCTCGTTATACCCAGTTTTACAAAGAAAGCTGGGGGTCGATAATTCATGTAATGGGAAGTTCCTGGAAGAATGTTAAATATAATATTCTTAGGGATAACCCGATTATTATGGACAGAATGATAAATACTAAGCTCCTATTATGATTTTCGAACACTCTTTTGCTGAGATGAGATTCGATCACTTCGTTAGATCAATCTTCCCTCACAAAACCCATTTGGTCAAACCTTTAAACAGTTAGGACCGAAGCCAAAATCCCCTCTCGATTCGTTCCATGAACGAGAGGTCCACAAATTGAACGATCAAACCTTTAAACAGTTAGGATCGTCTTAAATACCCATTTGGTCAAACCTTTAAACAGTTAGGACCAAAACCAAAATCCCCTCTCGATTCGTTCCATGAACGAGAGGTCCACAAATTGAACGATCAAACCTTTAAACAGTTAGGATCGTCTCAAATTCCCATTTGGTCAAACCTTTAAACAGTTAGGACCAAAGCCAAAATCCCCTCTCGATTCGTTCCATGAACGAGAGGTCCACAAATTGAACGATCAAACCTTTAAACAGTTAGGATCGTCTCAAATTCCCATTTGGTCAAACCTTTAAACAGTTAGGACCAAAGCCAAAATCCCCTCTCGATTCGTTCCATGAACGAGAGGTCCACAAATTGAACGATCAAACCTTTAAACAGTTAGGATCGTCTCAAATTCCCATTTGGTCAAACCTTTAAACAGTTAGGACCAAAGCCAAAATCCCCTCTCGATTCGTTCCATGAACGAGAGGTCCACAAATTGAACGATCAAACCTTTAAACAGTTAGGATCGTCTCAAATTCCCATTTTGGTCAAACCTTTAAACAGTTAGGACCAAAGCCAAAATCCCCTCTCGATTCGTTCCATGAACGAGAGGTCCACAAATTGAACGATCAAACCTTTAAACAGTTAGGATCGTCTCAAATTCCCATCTTGGTCAAACCTTTAAACAGTTAGGACCAAAGCCAAAATCCCCTCTCGATTCGTTCCATGAACGAGAGGTCCACAAATTCGCGAGACAGTCTTTACTGTCTCGCGGGCGAGACAGACTTTTACTGTCTCGCCCACGCGAGACAGTCTTTGCTGTCTCGCCGTGCGAGACAGAATTTACTGTCTCGCACGTGAGACAGCTTTCAGATGGTCAAAACTACCTTTGTAACTGCCCTACACGTGGCCACTAACTGTTCAAGAACGTGGGAAACGTCGTGGGCGAGAATCAAGTGAATAACTGCCAGAATAACGGAGTTTGAAACGTGGGAAAGCAGTTACATCGAAAACTGCCAGAAATGTAGACAGTATTTTACTGTCTCGCTGGGCGAGACAGCAAATTTACTGTCTCGCGGGCCGAGACAGCAAACACTGTCTCGCCCGCCGAGACAGCAAATGCTGTCTCGCGATCCTGTTTTCTGCTAACTGTTCCTAGAGGCTATATATACCCCCCGAAGGCCATTCTTCAAAGAGAGGCTGATCATTGTGAGTACTTCAGAGCAATCCAGAGCAATCCAGGGCAGAGAGAGAGCAGAGGTGCTGATCTTACGGCCAATCCTTGAAATTGAGCTTTGACTTGATTTCAAGAAGAACGACTATCTTACATCGATAAGATATCGTTTCAATTTCTCACTTCGATAAACGAAGTCAGAATCATAAAACCCTCACGGTTCAATCAGAATCTGTGATTTGGTGGTCCACGAGTCAAAGCGCTCCCGGCACAGGCAAAGATCCCACGAAAGCAGTGATCCAAACAACGATCCTGCGTTTATTTTCTCAAGAGTTGTAATTTTCTTTTTGTTGTGTAAAAGAGTCTTATAAAAAGGCTGTTTTCTTTGAATTTATTGTAATCGACCGAAGATATAATGAATTCGACAACAAATTCGACTTTTGGCGAAAACACTGGAAAGCGCATAAACTCTGATGTCGTATAAACCATCACAAAATGCGAATGCAATTCCCTACTTAATTTCTACCTGATAATTTAGCTGTCACGTTAACAATCAGAAAATTTTGAAGCTAGAGTAAGAGGGAACAAATGGTCCTTAATTCTATTGGAGGTGGATGCGTATATAACGTACGTATCATTCAGAATTTTCATCATTAGTATACTAAACTTGTGTACACCCCATCAAAATGAGGTTGTTCATATACTATAGGTATAAAATCAGAAAATTTAGGAGGAACTAACATTCTTTTCTTTTGAAAAAAAATCCACTATTTCGTTGATGCAAATACATTGGGTTTTTTTTTTAAATATTTTTGCGCAATCAAATTAGACAAAATTTAGTATAGGTATTATATATTAAATCTCTTAACTCCGTACTTTTGCAGCAAATATCTGATATGGTCCACAATTAATTAGCAAGAGAGAGAAGGATTTGCACTGAAAACTTCAGAGATAATTTTTTTTCAGAGGGTATAAGTTTAGGGGATCGGTTGATATGTGCAAACTCATGGGATATAATTTAATAAATTCTCGAAAGGACAAAAAAAGGGACTTGCATCATACCAATAAGTAAATGAAAGTTAGTAAGTAATAAATTTGAAATTCCATTAAAACTGTACACTACCTATTCTGAGCACTCGTCGCTGACAAAGGATCTCGATAATGTGCAATATTGTCTGTCAATATATATGCATATTTTAGTGGCACAGAATTATTTTGACAATCATAAACAATTAAAGCACACTCCTCAATAGTTATCAAACATAAATACATCCAAAATCTCAAGAAGCTTCATTGTAAAGAGACAGCCAAATCCACTCATGGAGCACACACTGTTACGTTCAAATCAAGCACACAATCACCCAGCACCATGCACACACACCATACCTAAACAAATAAACTTCCAGTTTTAATTTAAAAACACCAAAGTAGTATATTGTTCTTATATATATGTATAAATCAAACAAACACAAATCTGCAAGAAATTAATCTTAGCACTGGTTCTCAATGGAATTCCTCCTGCTCTCCTCCACCAGAGCTTGCCTCGCCGAAACCACCTCTTTAGGCATAAGCGACCTGTCGAACGCGGCGCAGTCAACCCAATCCTTCAACAAGCTCTCCTGTCCCCATATGTCCGGTATCCATACTCGTCCCGCCATCTCCTTACTATGCCTCTTCAATCTCTCCCTCGCCGACTCCTCCTGGCTGACCTTCACTTCCTTCGCCTCCGATCTCGGCCTACAGTCAAGATTTCGGTCAAGCCTTGGCTTCTTTGGCACAGGTTGAGAGGCCATGGCAGTAGAAAATTAAAGAAGGAGAGAGAGAGAGAGAGGGTGTTGAAGAAATAACAGGAGAGGGGTAAAGGAATGGGAGGCTTGAGAACACGTAGGGGAGTTTGGATTCAAGTGGTGAATGTGAAGTGTACGTAGCTTTGTATAGGTTGTGTAGTTTTCGATTCATTCATGCTTTTTTGTGTGGTTGGCTCTGTGCTGTGGATGCTTCATTTTAAAAGAGACCCTAGAATGAGGGATCGATGAGAATTGATATGTGAGGGTTTGAGCCAGTGAGAAGAGAGGGGTTTTTTTTAATTTATTTATTGGATTTTCTAGTATTGTGCGCAAAATGTAGTGAAATATTGAATTGACTACACTGGTTTGTGGGAGCCATTAGATTTGGATGTGTGTAGACCCTGTGCATGCATGTGGTGTTTACATCAACATTTAATGCTTCATATCGATTCCTTCATATGGGTTTTTGACCATTCAAAGTTTCACTGGCTGAAACAAGCACCTGCATCATACACATGATTATTTACACTAAGATATAATAGAAGATTGATGCATTCAAAGAATTTATAGCTCACACGTCCCTGAATTGAACATGTTTTCCATGGGCCAAAACATTGGACTAGCAACCTCTCAAAAATCCCTTCATATAGCTCACAAAGAGTACATATATAAAAAATCGGGGGCTTTTTTTAATCTACCTTAGAAATTTATGGACGGTAAGATCTGAACTTGAATTATGAGCAAGGAGAGTTATAATTTCTTACATGTTATCCGGAAGAGAACTTTACATTGAAAAGGAAGATGAGAGAGTTTCAGGGAACAACTGAAGCCACAACTTACGGTTCGATCAAAATGAGCGGGCTCTTTCCTGAATTTGGAACCAAAATGCAACAAAAAAAAAACCAAACTTTATGAAATTTAAAGATTTAGTAAAGATTATTCAAGTGTCTGCTCTCTTGTCCTTTACGTTGATAGCAAATTAAAGATGTGTGGGAATGGGACAAACTGGATATTTTGGTGATATAATAATGTATCCTCTCCTATTTATGTCTACGTACTATTTCATCCATTTGGTCCAAAGACCACTGTCATGTCACTAAGGCCCCATCTGCTAAATTATGGGGATTTGCCCTTTTTGTGGGAGATTTGTATGGTGCAAACTTACAAAGTCAATTACAAAGCGTTCATGGCCAACCAGGGAAATTTAGTGATGCAGGGGCACACTGTTTTACTCTATTTGAATCCAAATTTAATTACTCAGGAGAAATGATTCCTATTTTAGCCTCGCGTATGTTTTAATCGTATCGTTATTGTATTTTTCCATACGTACTCCATCTTGAGCTCTAATTCATAACTAACAGAGCTTTGAAGCAAACGGAGCATGCAAAAACCGAAGTACAAGTCAAGCCGTGAGCTCTAATTCAAATTTTGATGGGTTCAAATTTCAAAATTGACACAAAATTGACTCGATGATTAACTTTTAATTGAGTCGTATAATCCAATCGTATTTGTCACATTAAACAAATTCTTGTCGAACTTGGGACGTTTTTATGCACAGCGTCTACGCATCGAGCTCATCAAACTAATTTTAAATCCTCGAAATCGGATCTTAACCCGACCCGCGATAGTGACGCGTTTACAATTTCCCTCCAAATCTCCAACATTCAAACCTCATCCCAAACTCACCTTTTAGTTGTTTTTTTTCCTCTCTTTTTCGATTTTTTTTTCCCTCGTCCTCCTATGCTCAAACTCAAAGATCCCTCAATCTTAGCTCAACTCATCAAATCCTACACCCTCTCCTCCAATCTCCGGAATGGCAAACAGCTCCATGCCCATCTCATCGCCGCCGGCGGCATCCCCTCCACCTTCATCTCCAACCACCTCCTCAACATGTACGCCAAATGCGGTGATATCACCGCTGCCATCTCCCTGTTTGATGAAATGCCTCAACGAAACCTCATCACTTGGACCGCTCTAATCTCCGGCCTCTCCCAAAACAGAAACTTCTCCGAAGCTCTGCAAACTTTTTCTTTGATGCATTCGTGCAGTTTTAGACCGACCCAATTCGCGCTTTCGAGTTCCATTCAGGCGGTGGCGGCGTTGGGAGAGGTGAGGTTTGGAAGGGAGTTGCATTGTTTGAGTTTGAAGTTGGGTTTTGACGTTGAGTTGTTTGTAGGGAGTAATCTTGCTGATATGTACTCGAAATGTGGGTGCTTGGTTGATGCTTATAGGGTGTTTGAGGAAATGCCGTTTAAAGATGAGGTGTCATGGACTTCGATGATTGATGGGTATGCTAAGCATGGTGATTTGGATAAAGCACTTGTCGCTTTTAAGGATTTGATGAGAGAAGGGGATACCATAGTTGATCAGCATGTCTTTTGTAGTGTTCTTAGTGCTTGTGGAGGACTAAAGGCTTGTAAGCAAGGGAGATCTGTTCATTGTCTAGTATTGAAAATGGGTTTTGGTTGTGAGGGAGTAATTGGTAATGCTCTTGTTGATATGTGTTCATTGTCTAGTATTGAAAATGGGTTTTGGTTGTGAGGGAGTAATTGGTAATGCTCTTGTTGATATGTACTCGAAGAATGGTGACATGGAGAGCGCTTGGTTGTGAGGGAGTAATTGGTAATGCTCTTGTTGATATGTACTCGAAGAATGGTGACATGGAGAGCGCGTTGAATGTGGCACATTTGGATTCGATGGTTTGGAATGTGATTTCCTGCAGTTCTTTGATTGATGGGTATATCGAAAAAGAGCAGACTAACGAGGCTTTAATGATATTTGTCGAGGCTAGGAGACATGAAATTGAGCCTAATGAGTTCACATTTTCGAGCTTGATTAAGGGATGTTCAGGCC
>NC_033802.1:672681-720181 GCF_001876935.1 Asparagus officinalis | reverse complement strand
GTTTAGGTTGAGAGGTGCAAACAATGCAAACATATATATGATTGATAATGGGTAATAGGAAAGATAAGCTTTCTTTAAGATGGAACCCAACTAACTTGTTTATTTTAAGGGGAAAAAAAGATCTCAGCCTTAATTTATTGATAGTATAGAAAATTAACGTTTACAATAGAAGGAAGCGACGATAATGAAACTAGAATTTTACGATAGGTCGTCTGCTTCTGCTTCTATTGAGAGATAACTACTAAAGTCATGACTCCATAAACATGAGAAGCTCGATAAGCTACATAAAAATTTTATCGGAACACCCTATAGAAAAGAGTAATTTATACCATTCAAGGGCGGTTAGAGAGTTAGCTTAGAAAATTACAATTCTTCTATTTATGGTGTAGACCACCCCACTCTTATAGGGGTGCTTCTATGATCCATACCGAACTGCATGCGCCATTGAGCTATGATAAATTTTAAACTCGATCGTGATAGGACAATTGTCATATATGAATAATCCCTTGTTTTATATGTGTGGTTATCAAAGGATTAGGGTCAATAGGTATAAAAGTAAACTCTATCTAATTATAAGGATAAAAAGGGAAAAAAGGATCGTGACAAGGGTTTTTTTTTTTTTTAATTTTTGTTATTAATAAGGGAGGGGTTTGTGTGTCTGCTAGCGAATGAATGAAGGGATGCTGGTTTTGTTGAGTAGCGTGTTATTTGTAACGTGTGGGCAGCCCAGAAGGAAGAGCCAATGAGAAAGCACAGTCGGTTACAGGGAGTGGAGTAGGAGTCAGTGATTTCTTGTGGGTTCCTCTGCAAAAAGAGACCCCATCCTCCCTTTTTTTTTAAAAAAATTTCTCTCTTAATTCTTATTATTTTACTATTATTTTCTCTCTCGTCCCACTTCTATGACAAAGTCTACAAGGACAAGATCTTCTGTGTACCTTTGGATGAATTCAAGGGGTGGAATTATTACAAAGCAGAGGGTGACAAGAACTCAAAACTATCAGAAGAAGGAAAAAAGGAAGAGAGAGAGAGAGAGAGAGAGAGAGAGAGAGAGATTTCTTAGTGAGAGAGAGAGAGGAAAGAGAGAGAGAGGTTCGTGAATATATGTGCAGGGTCTAAAAGTCTAACATCCGAGTTTATTCAGTTGAGTTTATTAGAAAAACAAAGTTGGCCATACTTTAAAAAGCAAGCTCTAAAATCCTGAACAAACCTCAAGCTCAGATGAAAGCTCACCCTGGTAATTTTCTTCTCCTCTTTTTTTTTTTCTCTTTCCTTGCTCATTGATAATTTTCCTTTGACGATTAATGTTTTTTTTTTAATCTTCTAATTTATCAGCGTGTCATGAAGAAGAAAACTTGAAGAAGAAGTTGATGAAAAGAAGTTAAAAATGCTTAGAGGAGAGCACTCTTGGATGGCAGCAAATCATCACAGAGTTGGTGAGACTGGGCTGTCAGATCCCGGGCCTTCAGCTCAGCCCATCCCTTATGGGATCCAAGCAGTCACACCTGCATCTGCCACCAATTTCTTGTATTTTTCCTCAATTTTACTTAGCCTAAAGTTCTAATATTTCTCCTCCTTGTAATATTTGTTTGTTTGTTTTTTACTTAAATTTTTATGAGATTCTCATGTCAGGCTTTTTTGATCTCCTATACTAGTTTTTAAACCACCTTAGTTTTCCCCCCCATTAATTTGCCCCCCAAAAAACTTGCATGTACTTGCAATTGGTCCATAATGGATCACCACCTTGTTCCTCCAATCCAAAGCATAAATTTCAAATTTTGCAATTGGCCCTTCTTTCCTTTCACTTTTGTTTGTGTCATCATCATCATCATCTTCCTTTTACTAAATTTTTTTTATATGAAAACCAACGAGCACCTTGGTAGGCACAAGTCTCTAATGGGATTACACCTCTCCCCCACCAATTCCTTAAAGCCTTTGACCCTTATCCGTTCATGGGTTTCTTTATTTATGCTCATTTTCTATTTATTCCCCCCGTCCCTCCCTTTGCACTCAACCTTGCTTCTAGTTTTGTTTCTGGGTAGTTTGAATAAAAATGGACATTTTGTGCATGATCAGTGGTCAGGAAGGAGCTGCTTATTTTGGGGAGCTTGAAGAAGCTCTCATGCAAGGAGTTGTTGATCAGGACAAGAAGCGTATGCTCTCTCTCTCTCTCTCTCTCTCTCTCTCAAGAATTAGTCTTCACAGTGATCACATGAGATCAGTAAAAACCAACTACTACTTCAGAGGTGGTTTTATAAAGCATGGCGAATACTAACTCTCTTGATAAGAAAGGGGAAAAGAATATGAGCACTTTTGAACAAAACTGACACTTCTCAGTCCTTCCTCCCTTGCAAAGAATCATAAAGGGCAGCAGGCTTTGTTTTGATCCTCTGACCATAAAAATTTTCTCTTGCAGCTTTTTTCACCACGAGACCCCCTCCCACTCTTGAGATCTTCCCCTCTTGGCCAATGAGATTTCAGCAGACCAACAGGGTACGTAGTATTAATACACCAGCAGTCTTTTTATTTGCCTTTGTTAACTCTTCTCCATTTTCAATAGCACGCTCCTAATTCTATCTATCGCTGTTGTAAACAACAACAACAACAATTATATATGCGTACATAGGGTAGTTCACAGTCAGCAGAAGAGAGCACAGAGGACTCAGGATCAGCTCAACACACGGTCTCTCAGCTCGAATCAGAGTCTCCATTGAGCAATAGTACTCATAATAACAATAAAGCTTCATCAGAGCAGTCCTCTGAACCGAAGGAGATAATGGCGAGCGCAGCAAATCATCAGCCCAAGCCCCAAGACAAGGTGCTGTTTTAACTGCTACGCTGCTGAATGTTTATGTGTGTGTTTTTTTTTTTACTTTCCATTATTTTCTGCACAAATGCCCAGAGAAGTCGACCCGGAAGAGGTTAACCTGTTCAATTCTCTTTCCTCTATTAGAAACCAACCCAAACTCACAAATTTCAAGGACCCTGAAATCTACTGCAGCTGATTAACTGATCTTTTGACCAGAACCTTGCCTCTTGAGTCACAGTATTTCGTCAACACCGATCCCCATAAACGTACAGTTTGTTTCCTAGACTTTTACCATTTTTTCTGCACTCTTCAAACCCTAGCCAGCCACTGTTTCAATATTACACAAACTGCCCCCGCCACCTTTTCGTTGCACAGTGGAATGGAGTGGCATTTTGGTCACAGTAGTTTTCTTGGTAAAAGATATCCACATCTACTAACATACAATATTGACAATGGTTTTGTTAAACTAGGATTCATCATCATACTTTAATGAGACAACCCACTCTCCTATTAATCTTTGTTATCTGGTCCCAAATCTACTTGAGAATATTAAGCTTTTTGTCCTACGTCTTGTTAAAAGCTTGGCTCTCTCTCAGTATAAAAAAAAAAGATACCAGATCTCCTAAGCGCATTAATTTTCTAGCTAATCCCTGTTGTCTGTTTTTCTTTGTTCTTTTACCCATCAAATGTTATTTTAAACAACATTTGTTGTAATTTTTTTTAATATTTCAGAGGAGGATGGCTGGTTCAGCTGCAGAGAAAGAAGGAAAGACACTAGATGCCAAGGTCATGAAAAAGCTCTCCCCCTCTCTGTGCCTTTTCGCACCATATATGCATGAGATATAATATAATATATATGCATACACTAACAAATTCCAGGCATTAGAAAATACTTATCTATATGTAAATAGGGTAAACTTGTATATATGTTTATGTGCACTGGATTGTCATGCATACATAGAGTCATGTAGGCCTGACTCATGCATGCATTTATTTACTTGGACAAAAACATGCATCTTTCTGGGTGCATCCAATTTGTTTGAGATAATTAAACAAGTATATTATCATGATTTATCCTAATTAATCAAACCTATTATCAAGTAACACTATTATAATTAAAGTTGAAAAAAGTAATGATTTTTCTACTTCTTTGTATTTTGTTGTTAATAACAACTACGACGACTTATGGATCAGTAGGATCTTATTATCAAGTAAAAAGTGTTTGAGAGGTGTAAAATAACACATGTAATGCGTTAGTAGATTTTTTTTCACTGTTATTAAGCTGCATTATTTATCATATTTACTGTGGTAACAGACATTAAGACGCTTAGCTCAAAATAGAGAGGCAGCAAGGAAGAGTAGGCTTAGAAAGAAGGTGAGGGGTATTTTCCTAATATTTTTTCCCCTTTTCCGCTTTTTTTTCATTGATACACATCCTAAATTCTCTCTTTTTTTCTTCATTAGGCCTATGTACAACAACTAGAATCCAGTAGAATGAAACTTGCACAGTTAGAACAGGACCTCCAACGGGCTAGATCGCAGGTATAACTAGCGCTAGCTAACTATTTAAACTTTTATTTGAATAAACATCCCGCATTTTGTATCATTTTTCAGATACTAATCTCACTGATCAAACTATGTGGATTTAGGGTCTTTTCTTAGGAGGAGGCAATGCAGCTGGAAACATCACCTCTGGTAGTAACAAGGATACCCAAACTCTAGCATAATAAAATTTATAAATGCCTTGAATTGGATATAATAAAAGTTCAATTGGATGTATCTCAGGTGCAGCAATGTTTGATATGGAATATGCTCGATGGTTAGACGAGAACTACAAGCACATGACAGAGCTTAGAGGAGGTTTGCAGGCTCATTTGCCTGATGGAGACCTTAGGATCATAGTAGATGATTGCCTTGCACATTACGATGAAATCTTTCGATTCAAGGGAATTGCAGCTAAATCCGATGTATTCCATCTCATAACTGGATTGTGGGCTACTCCTGCTGAGCGCTGTTTCATTTGGATGGGTGGATTCAAACCCTCCGATTTGCTCAAGGTCTTAGCCTAAACCAAATATGAAAAAGTATTGATATGAACAAGATTTAATGATAATTCGATATTTTTTTTGTATGTGTAGATTCTGATGCCTCAGCTGGATCCTCTGACAGAACAACAGCTAATGGGAATCTGCAGCCTCCAGCAATCATCGCAACAGGCAGAGGAGGCACTATCTCAGGGCCTTGAGCAACTTAAACAGTCACTGGCGGATACAATTGCGGGTGGATCTCTAAGTGAAGGTGCTATTATGGAGAATTATATGGGACACATGGCAATGGCACTAGGAAAACTGGCAAACCTTGAAGGATTTCTTCGACAGGTACTACATTCTACTAGTTTTTTATATTCTCTGTCAGACCTATAATTGGGGAATGATGATGGTGCTAATGATGGATTAAGTTTTGGATAATCTAATATAATACGTAAATGAGGAGAGATACAAATGATGGTTTAATAGTACTAGAATGTGATGCAATGTCAGGTTGTAGATACTGATGTGTTGAAGGGTCCAGTTTGCTTGCTTTCCTATCAACGTGGATTGTAAGCAACACTATTGTTTTTTATAATTAATTATCTTCTTATTTCATTTGTTAAACAGATTAACCGGCTCATAGAATAATTTTACTGGCTGTTGCTTTTGTTTTTTGGTTCCTTTTTTTTACTTTGTTAGAAGTTATTGATACATTGTTAAGTAAAAATCTGAGATCATCTTATTATCTTCAGTTTCTTCATGCTTTTTACATTGCGTTTCTTTTTTCTTTTCTCAAAATAGATGGTAATCTGGTTGCAGAATATTGCTTTTAATTATGCTGACATTCTATATGAGTTAATTAATCAAAGATAAACAGTTCATAAATTATCTATATTTCATCTTAATTCAGTCCTTAATCTCATCTCAACATGTAACTGATTCAAGATTTTGACCCCAGGCTTACTCTTGGAGTTCCTTGCCATGACCGTCCATTGATTTTGATAAAATGTTAGCTAAATTCTCAAAAAGCAAATATTGAGAACTTAGAATAATACTTTCTAGAACAAAACAGGTCTGAGAATATATAGAACCCAAATACAAAGCGATATTAAGTATATATAACATTGACTTAAGTAAATTATCTCTTGAAATTTCTAACATTTTCTGTCGTGTCTAAATATTTAGGTGAATATGGAACATATGAAATTGAAATGACAAGATCCTGCATACAATATTCCTTTGTCCTTTTCTCCTCATTATGTTTGCCTTTCCCTTTCCCAATCTTTTGTTTCTTCTTCAGTACTTCTAAAATACCCATCAGAATCAAAAGCAATGCGGTTCCATTTCTTTATCTTTAGTGCCTCACAGAAAGTTGCACATGTTGCTATCCATGTATAGTATCAAGAAAAGGATGCAACAACCTAACCTTTAGATACTTGTGTAGGGCCAGTTTTCCAATATGTATATTATGTATAAATTTAGCCACCCCAGTTTTTCCATGTGGCAATGTTCTATTAATTGGTCCTATATATCCATATGTTTTGTGCGCCAAAGCAGTTTTTTTTAAATCTAAATATATACAGGTTCAATCAAGGGATTTAATACTTGCTAATTGCTCAATTATTATAAATATTCTATGAAAAGGCTATCGATTTGGGTGGGTATAGAAGGTAAAAGTTATTCCAGAAATATAATTTATAAAATAAAAGATATGGGGATTTTTGTTTCTGATGATTTATTAATGGAAGAGTTCGAATCCAATGAATCAGACAAATCTTTCAGTTGCTACACATTTAATAATAATAAACTTTATTTTTTGTCCATCTTAGACTTTTCTTTTGTCTTAAGTTTTCCCTCCTCTTTATGTGATAGGACTCTATTGATTTTTAATTGAAATTGATTTTTAATTGGAATGATTAAATGTTTCCTTCTTCTCCTTTAAGTTTTCATAGTACTTTTTTTTTTATACAAAAAACAGGCTGATAATCTGAGGCAACAAACCCTACATCAATTACACCGCATCTTGACAATTAGACAAGCAGCAAGGTGTTTTCTGGCAATCGGAGAATACTACAGTCGCCTTCGTGCCCTCAGCTCTCTCTGGGCCTCTCGCCCCCGCGAGTAAGCTTCATTTTTTTTTTCTTCCTTCCATGGTTATTACATAAATGGATAAATTTTACGTGAAGTGGTTAAGGTTTATGGCTTAATCATATGAATCATGAGCATATGATTGTTTTTTTTTTTTGTGTGTTCCACCAAAGCATGAAGTGATAATTCTCTCCTATAATTCACCAACTACATGATATTAGACATATAGTTGCAGGACCACAAACACAAGAAAGAAAGCAAGCTACATACCCCCATCAATGAACTACTCAATATTATTATTCTTGGGTCCACTCTATATGCAGCTTTAGACCAAACCACCTAAAATGGGAATGGCTTTGTCTCCCTGCACGATGTTGGATTTTTCACTTGCAGTTTCAAAGTTGCTTTCTATTTTAAATGCACAAGTCTTTCATAGAATTTTGCCCATCAACATGTCCAAGATGAGGGATCTTGTTTGCAAAAGTGATGTAAGCCATGTTCATTTTCATCTATTTTTCAGTTGAATCCATTTTTTCCATTGCCTACTCATGACCAACTTACTGCGCTAGGTTATACTTAGTCCATTATAGGCTTCATTCTCTGTACACCTTTTTGTAGCCAACTAATGATTTTGAGTACTTCCAAAGTCTTCCCCTAAAATTATAAGACTACATGCATTCTAATTTTGACATTTACTGTTATGGGAAGGACCTTTCCTATGAGTAACTTCTCTAGCAATCTATTGATCTAAATAATAAAGTTTTTAACTCTGCATTTGTTACAGGAACATGATTGCAGAGGAGAGCGCTACAGGTCTACAAGTAATTCATCAGCCAGCGGTGCACAGTCATTTTTCGGCATTCTGACTGAACTATTTGCAAAGATAAAAAAATGTCATCAACGTCAGATTTCCATTTGATTTGTATTGAGAGAGAGAGAGAGAGAGGGAGATCTTGGTAGTGATATGAAGATTGTTCTAATGTTGCTGAAATAGATTGCACTTAGCAAAAAGCAGAGGGAAAAGGGGGGCTTTTGAATAAGATGATGGTAGGGCTTAGGAACCAAAGTAAAGCAGGGAAAGTATGTAACTTTTTTTTATGTCATAATTAGGTAATTGATGGTCTTAATATTTTATCACAATGTAGATAAGAATGAGCATTTATTTCTGTTGCCACTACTCCCATACATCTCCATCTATATAAAGTTATATTAATCAATTTTTAACTAGATATCTCTATCTATGTAACAGCTATCTTCTATTCTTAATAATATAATAATAAGTAAACATTATTTTCACAACTTGCCTTAGAAAAAGACAAAGTCAGGAGGTTGTAGCATTATTAAATGCAAATTTGTAGGTATTTGCTGCAACCAACTCCCCTATTTTCTGAACAATATTTTATCAATTTGTAGATAAGATGTAAAGAGTATGACAATACTCCAAAAATATTTATATAAACTTTTAGATGTTTGCTTCGCCATCAAAATATTGGGACCCTGATCATGGCCAATGGGCGAAAATGACAGGGCATCCGTTTAATAAAAGCGGAAGCAAAGAAGATTTTTCTTCTTCTATATGAATTTAGATTGCATCTCTTTGTCCCTCGCAAACCTAATGTAATTGCCTCTACTTGTCAGTATGTTTCAAACGGTGGTTACCTGCTACAGAAAGTAACGGGTTGGAGATTTTGATGTCTAGCACAAGCTAAAGGTGTGAGAGGCATAGGAGCATATTTCAAACAGTTCTGAATGCAAATAAATTATTTGGAAATTTGATATTTATCTTGTTCATTCTATTAATCTGGGGTGTTCAGTTGATAAAATGACAGAATGAAATCAGAAATAGACTACATAAAGAATTGGAGGACCAAGTCAAGAACTACTACTGTCTAAGAAAACCACCTTTTGAAACAAAGAAGGGAAATCTTGGAATGATTGTCTGCCTTAAAGCAAGGAAAACTGAAGCCTAACCTTGAAAAAGATCTCTTTCCAATGTGAAAAGAGCAAAAGAGCCCAGATGCTGTCCGAAAACAGAAATAGCTGCCATGCCTCAATTCTAAAAGTGGAGAAGTCTGTGTTTCTGAACCCTAAGCTCATAGTGCAACAAGTCTGTAGCAGGGGATGTAAGAAAAATACAAACAGACTTATGAAAATTGGATAGCGTAGATTGCTAGATTGATATATGGTAGTCTTGATCCATATAGATTATATCCTCTCGGTATTGTCTGTATCTAACATTTGAAAGATGTCGAAGTTAAATTTATTTCATATCCACTCATTAATCATATCCTATAAATTATGATCGATATTCATGTTCAATATAGATATGCCCGTGTTCTCAAATATGGGTATGAAATTCGGGATCTGAAAACTATATGTATGCACAAATGTCCACAACGAGAAAAGGGTATACGTTCAAATACAAGCATATATACATACAAATACAATACAAAATTACCTATATCTTCTCTGTATTCACTAATTATATCCCTATACATGACCCATACTCCAATCACATCATCATTATCAGAAACTAGAAATATAAATGGTATTGGCTCCCTCAAGATACCGAAGGTCGAGTCTCAGGATGAAGAGAGAAAGTGAAACACTGAAGCCTATTCAAACATTGGCCAACAAAACAAGGAAGCTCAAGAGCATTGTCAACATCATAAAATGGGAAAAGCTTTGTTGAACTTGTCCAGGTGTAGATGTTTACATCTCTGTAAAGATCTTAGAAGGTCTCAATGCCACCAGAAAGGTTAACTCCACCTAATCCTCATTGAGGAAAAACATACATAAGTTAAATAAAACCGAAGCTGACAAGAAATCTAAAGTCCACCTAATCCTCATTGAGGAAAAACATACATAAGTTAAATAAAACCGAAGCTGACAAGAAATCTAAAGAATTATAGGCTTTCCTGGTTGTTGACCATACATAAGTTAAATAAAACCGAAGCTGACAAGAAATCTAAAGAATTATAGGCTTTCCTGGTTGTTGACAAAGAACGAACGCATGCCAGTTCTAGATACCCTTTCAGAAACAGGATAAGCTAGAAAAACAAATCTGATATTTCAGAAAACTGACTTGCATCGAAACACATACCATAAGCGACATTTCGTGAAACTTTATAAAATAAGCGAGCTAGAGATGTCGCTGTGACAAGTCTAAACGAGCATTGGAACTAAAATGAGAACCAGACTGATCTGAACAGAGTTTTCTCACCAACGAAATACAAGTTCGATAGAATTAACAGAATATGTAAAAGACACAAAATAAATCAAACTATATAATTTAGCTTAACGACTTTTCTTGTACATAAAACAGTCATACAAAAACACGAACTTATTAGTCATAAATGTAATCTTCCTAGCAGAAAAAAGTATGGGGGATTAGTCTTACAGATCATTGTTACTTAGATGTGTCATCTGATTCTGTTTTTGACAAATGACGAGATTTTGACCACTCTTCCAAATTTTTGCGGTGATTAGCGTTCATTCTAATCAAAGGCCTCTTTTGCTTTATCATCTTCTCAGCGGTTTTCCAATCTTCAGCCACACCCACAGCAACTAGAAGCGCGCACATAACGCAGACACTTCTCCCATGACCTGTTGCGTGTTCCGCCATCCATCACAATATTAGGTTAAGATTAACATCAGTAAAAAATAAGTAGCTAGTTGCCAGACACCAAAAATTGACTGATACATATAGGATACAAAAAGATGAATCAGTTGAACAATTCGCCAATCACCTAAAGTCTCTAAGCAAAAATTTCCTCAGTATATCTCTAGTGTAGACCCAAACAGAAAATACAATCCAAGAAAACCATTAGTCCATGTTTCTGCTTTTTCAGATAAAAGAATAGAATTTTTGGGAGGAAAAACCAAAAAACGCAAAATAGAAAAGATCCTTTTTGTTAGATATTTTGTTAAGAAAAGACAATTTTGTCTTCATGAATAGTAATAAAAATTTTATAATTAAAACATGTTTTTATTAGCAATTAAAAATATGTGTAACAGCTATATAATTATGGGGAACGTTACAAAATTTATGACGAACGTTACGGAATTAATTACGGGTTTTGTAACGTCTTTTCCAACCCTATATATATCCATATGTTGAGCTCAAAATAATAAGAAAAAATATACAACAAGTTTCTCTTGTTTTTCTTCTCTCCCCTACATATTATTTTCATCTACATCTTAGTTTTATTTTATGGGCAACTTTCTTCATCTGAGCTGAAGCTCTGCACTCTCGCCCGAGTGCAGAGGCCGGCCGTTTCCGGGGGCTTTTACCGCTAGGGGGGAGGGAACCATCTGCGCCAGGGCGATAGGCGGGTTCTCAATCTTCTAGGGCAGTGAATACACGACTGCTCCCGATCAGGCCGGTTTTAATTGTTTATTTTTTCGGATTTATCTGCATGCTATAATCTTAATTATTTGATAAATTTCCAACACTTTTTTCACTAATTAATATCATTTTTGTTTAATCTCCTGCCATTCCACTCCGTGGTTTCTAAGTAATACCAGTGACTCTTAACCAAAACTCTTAACTTCAAGAAATTGTAAGGCATAAGACAATGAATCACACCTCATCCAATATGTGTGACATATTGACCTTAATATGATTGTGGGCATGGATTTGGCATACAATGCATATAGATGGTCAGGGATCAAAGTTTTGGTTTTCTCCACGATTTTCTCAATATAATGGACCAATTTAAGCTGATGGAGCTTCAACATCTGCTCCATGCAATGAGGAGATTTTGGAGTTGTAAAAGGAAGCCAGATGAATGAGGATATCCAGGGAGTGGAACTCTTACAGCTTTCATATAAAGCCTATGAAGTATAAACCTTTATGTTACCCACAAGTTCTATGCTGCTGTCTTGGTGTTTCCAAATATTTTCCTAAGATACCACTAGTTTTTTTCTTTTTTTCATTCGGAATAAGTAGATGACTCCATGTTTGACGACTGTAAGCAATTGATATGCTATATATCCAATTTCCAAACTAGTTGATAAGATCAGGATCTCGGCATATTGCCACATCGAAAACACTAGGAGTTTCACTGAGATTTATCAAGAAAAACAATTGCATTCATCTAGGACTAACAGAAAATACCAGTTAACACAAAGAGTCCAGATCCCTGGAACTGGAAATATGGTTCTAATTATTTTTTCTTTTTCTTTATGAGATAAAAACTGATGTTTCTAATTCATCATTACCTTATTTCACAGGGAAACATTAGAAATAAAAGTTCTACTGTCTCTGAGTATCCAACTTAGTTCACAGGGAATGCCTCCCAGCAGAACTAGAGTACAGTTAATAATGAAAGATGTTTTGCTGCTTTGAAGCCATTGTGCTCTTAATGAACTCTGTATATCAAAGATGAGACTTGCAGCAATGTGGATCTACCATTGTTGACAAATAGTAAAATATTATTTTCCACAATAAAACAGCAGTTAACAAGCTTGTACTATAATTCACTCTAACATACAAACATCCAAACGGAATAGAGCATAGATTGCTGTAAGTCACGCCCCTGAACTTTTAGTTATCATGTTGGAAGTATTAACACCGCTGTAGGAGTATGCGTCATATAGTAGCCTGTACATACATTTAGAGCTTTTGCATCCAAATGTGCCAGTTTTTTTGCATACAATCATGACAATCCAATTTTTTTCCTAAAAACCACCATTTCTCCACGTATATCAGCTTGTTCAAGCTAGATATCTACTCCATTGGCTTCTGTCTATTTACTACCAAAATTATTTTTTTCCCCGCTGTAACATCATCGGTTAATCCATAGTATAAATTCACTTACGTTGACCTTTTAATACTTCAAAAAAAATTACTCACATTTGATACCAATGAGAATTTCTTCGAGCATAATTTGAGCAACCTACGAAGCTCATCTTCTGATTAAAGTCTCTTTTCAATAACTTTAAAGCCAGTAATGATGTCCATTTGAAACAAAAACATTTGTAAAGAGGTTCAAGCTGCCACAATCTTGTTATGGGTCCAGCCCAAAATAAGGCTCACTTGAAGTCTACATGAATTAGAATTCTATTTAGAAGAGTATTTTGATGATCTATTTGAAATAGGAATAGATTTGGAGAATTCTATATAAGAGAGCCCTGAGATCATTTTTCAGTGTTGGCTACAGTAACCTGATAACATGGTTTGCTACAGTACCGAGAGGAGAGCGAGAAAAGAGAGAGAGAAAAGTTTAGATTCTGGATCGCTCGGTTGTCTGATTGTAGTGATTCAAATGCCGTTGCCTTCGGAACGACGACGCCGTCGAGGGTACGGTGCTGAATTCTCCACGTGAGTTGGAGATTTTTTGTGAGACAGGTTTTAAGGTTTTGGTATCCTAGAGGTAACACTGTATCTTTCTCTTGTAATTTAATCCTCAAGTTCAGATGTAACTTGGAGGGATTGTACTCTTGATTCATAGTAAAATATTTCTCTCTGGATTGTCCCATGGACGTAGGCACGATTTGCCGAACCACGTTAAATCTTGGTGTTTGCTTGCTTGTGGTATTTTTATTGGTGTCATTATTCGTTTAATGTTTAATTTTGTAGATTAATCTCCATAAAATCCCCAACAAGTGGTATCGGAGCCCTAGTTCGAGGCGTGCTTTGGGATGGAAAAGATGGAGAGTTTTGACACAATGATAAAATTGGATGGTTCCGATTGACAAGTATGAAAGTCCAAGATGGAAGATATTCTGTATTGTAAAGATTTACATGATCTTATTGAGGAAGACGAAGCTAAGCCCGAAAAGATGACTGATAAAGAATGGGAGAAACAACACAGGAAGGCGACCGATTATATTCGGATATGGGCCGATGTTAGTGTGTTTCATCATGTATCGGGTGAGACTAATGCGAAGTCTCTTTGAAAGAAGCTTGAGGATCTCTACGAGCAGAAGACCGCGGGAAACAATGCATTTATTATGAGGTGGTTGGTGAACTTAAAATTCAAAGAAGGAAGCAACATAGCAGGGCACTTGAATGAGTTCAAGAGTTTGATTAATCAGTTAGCTACCATGAAGATGACTATCGATGATGAACTACAGGCTTTATTGCTATTGTGTTCTTTGCCTGACAGTTGGGAGACACTGGTTGTGACAGTCAGTAACGCAACTCCAGATGGTGTGTTATCGATGAGTATGGTTACTAGTAGTTTATTCAATGAAGAGATTCGGAGGAAGTCTACCAGCACAGATAACTCACAGGCACTTATCACAGAGAATAAGGGTAGGAGCAGGTACAGGGATCAGTCCAGAGGTCGTGGCACATCCAATGGCAAATCAAAGTCTAAAGAGAAAGGTTGTTTTTATTGTGGGAAGCCAGGTCATATCAAGAAGAATTGTTAGGCATTGAAGAAAGAGCAATCTGGGAACAAAGATGAGAAAAAGAAAGCTGACAGTGACACTATGGCTACTTTGTCTGAGACTGATATTATTCTCATTTATAGGGAAGATGACTGTATGCATGTTGCAAGTCATAATTCCGAGTGGATAGTGGATACAAGAGCTACATGTCATGCTACCTCCAATCGAGATCTTTTCACGACGTATAAAACAGGTGACTTTGGCAATGTGAAGACGGGCAATACTAGCTACTCGAAGATTGTGGGATTTGGTGATATACACTTGCAGACAGATACTGTATGCACATTGATCTTAAAGAATATGTGGCATGTTCTCAATTTACGGCTCAACTTAATTTTGGGTCTTGTTTTAGACCGAATGGGATATAAAATTCAATTTGGTGGAGGAAAATATAAAATCATCAAAGACTCTTATGTGGTGGCTAGAGAAAGTGTATGTTGCAATTTATACAAGACTAAAGCGAAGGCTTCATATAATTCTTCGAGTGTGGCTCAAGACAGTGACACTCTCAGTTTGTGACATAGGAGGCTCGGGCACATAAGTGAGAAGGGGTTGCAGATATTGGCAAAGAAGTCTCTCGTTCCCTTTGCCAAATGTTTGTCACTCATTCCTTGTGATTATTGCTTATTTGACAAATAATATAGAGTTTCTTTTAGTAAGCCTTCTAAAAAAAGATAATATTCTGAATTTGATTTATTCAGATATTTGTGGTCCTATTAAGATGGAGTCCTTAGGTGATAATAAGTATTTTATCATATTTATTGATGATGCATCGCGGAAGATGTGAGTCTTCTTGTTGAGGACAAAGTATCAAGTGTTTTTAATCTTTCAGCAGTTTTATGCCATGGTGGAGTGGTAAATAGGAAAGAAATTGAAGTGTTTGCACACTGATAATAGAGGAGAGTATAATTCCATTGAGTTTAGAGATTATTGCTCCAAGCATGATATTCGACATCAGAGGACAGAACCAGGCACACCGCAGCATGATAGAGTTGCAGAGAGGTACAACAGTATTGTAGAGAAAGTCAGATGCATGTTGAAGATGACAAAGTTACCTAAGAGATTCTAGGCTGAAGCTGTTCGCACTGCATGCTACATAATCAATAGGTCTCCTTCAGTTCCTTTGGGTTTTGATATTCCAGAGAGAGTTTGGTCTGGAAAAGATATTTTTTATTCTCATCTGAAGGTGTTTGGTTGCAAGACGTTTGCACATATTCCGAAGGAGAAGAGACAGAAACTTGATGATAGAATGGTTCCTTGCATCTTTCTTGGTTATGGAGAAGATGAGTTCGGCTACAAACTATGGGAGCCAGAAAAGAGACAAATTATCGGACGAGCAGGTGTGATTTTTCAAGAGGATCAGACTATTGCAGATCTCGGGAGAGCAGAGTAGTCAGAGAGTGCTGCTAGTGAGATTCCAGATATGACACCTGTTTCACCTCCGGTGAAGTTGCATCCTACAGATATAAAGCAGGTGCATGATGATGATATTAATGATGACGGTCAGATACCAGAGCAGGAGGATGGTGATCAAGTTTAAGAGCAGGAGGCTCCTCACCAGGTTGAGCATCACCAACAACAGGAGTTTAAGAGCAGGAGACAAATTAATGCTGTAAGCCTAACTTCCTGTGATCGAGAAGAAGAGAGAGAGAAAAGTTCAGATTCTGGATCGCTCGGTTGTCCGATTGTAGTGATTCAAAAATCGTTGTCTTCAGAACAACGACGCCGTCGAGTGTACGATACTGATTTCTCCACGGGAGTTGGAAATTTTTGATGAGACGAGTTTTAGGGTTTTGGTGCCCTAGTGGTAACACTGTATCTTTCTCTTGTGATTTAATCCTTAAGTTCAGGTGTAACTTGGAGGGATTGTACTCTTGATTCATAGTGAAATATTTCTCTCTGGATTGCCCCGTGGACGTAGGCACGATTTTCTGAACCACGTTCAATATTGGTGTTTGCTTGCTTATGGTATTTTCATTAGTGTCGTTATTCGTTTAGTGTTTAATTCCGCAGATTAATCTCCATAAACTCCCCAACAAATCTTTCTTGGGCACCTAACAATATATAAAAAACTACACAGCCATAACAACATCCATTCTACGTGCATATAGCGTATAAAGTCAAATGCATATCATGAACATAATCAACGATGACCACGATCAACAAACAAACAGAGCGCATGATTTCAGAGTAAAATGTGCCCTCACCGAATGCACAGTGAACAAAGACGGGCTTCTTCTGGCCCCGGAACCGAGAGCCCCACTCCACCGCAGACTCGATCTGCACCGGGCTCGGCGCCCTCGTATCCCAAGTGGGAACGCAAAGATAGGCCTCCTCGGGAACCGCGTCGCTCCTCGGCAGCTCCGGAACCGCCCCGTCGCCTCCTCGGGCAAGCTCGCACGTGCCAAAAGTCGCATTCACGGCGGGCCCCCCGGCGGCAGCGTGCCCCCCGCCGCGAGGTGACGGCCCACCCGCCAACGTACAGCCCCTCGCGACCTCGCTGAACGCGGCCCTCCCTCCCCTCCTCCTGACCCTCTGGCAACGCGACGTACAACCTGCGGCATGCGAGCGAAAGCCGGCCGAAGGCGATTTTGCACCAGCGGAACCTGCCGCCATGGCTTTCCGACAGCGATTAGGGGCGAAGTCCGACGGGCAGGTGGGCATGCCAGGCGTGACGGCGTCAGCGCGGACGCAGCGGACTCGTAGAGGAAGCGGCATGGGCCGGCGACGAGGCTGACGCCGGCTCAGCCGAGCCATGACGAGGGCACGGCCAGGAAAAACGCGGCGCGCCGTCGAGCCCAACCTCCTCTGGAGCATGCCCATTCTGTTTCGGTTCCCGTTCTTGCCAGCCAATGCAATTCGATCCGATCGGACGCGGGGGCTGGCCTAGGCGCATGCAGCGGTGAGCCTCGGCACGGCTCTCGCTTCTCGCATCGGCGTGGCAGAGCGCAATTCGCCTCGAGGCGGACACGAGGAGGAAAATAAATAAAAAATACCCCATTTTGTGGCCGTTTGAAATTTTAGTGTTTGCTGTTGCATCTTTTTTGCAAATAAACCGTTAGAGAGAAATGAATTATGCACAGAAATTAATGCAAATCAGGAGGGCCCATGAGCTATTCATTTCTCTCTATCTCTCCCCTCTCTTATAGAGCGCCTATGGACACTCTATATAAAAACCGTTTTTTTATACTTCTTTTGTAATCTCAAATAAACTCCTTAGTTTTACTCTGTGGGGCATCGCCTTTTGGTCAACGAAAGGCTATGAATCTCGAAAGCTTCCGAGTCTGGTTTGAAGACTCTCCGGATTTTGCAAAAAGAAATTCTAGCTAATAAGGATAGGAAGGAGGAGGGGTGTTCACTCTAGTTGTATTGGCTGCTGATGTTTTAAAACTATTTGGGCAAAGTAATTTATTTTTGTTTTACCATAAAAAAATTCCGCAGCAGTGATACTTACCTTTGAAAAAAATTTGATTTATTAGCAATTCAAAGTTATGCGCTTTGGATGTCAGTTTGTTACCTGATGAATGTGAAGTATCATGTTCAGAATTATTTTTAACTTGGATACTCTCCGTCACCACAAATTACTGGGGGAAAATAACTATGATCAATGATCATAATCATCCACTGTTAAATAGACGGTTGTGATTCGGCCAATTTTTAGCAATTCCAATATCTCTGTTTTTTATTCAAGATAAATCACAACCGTCGAGTAAATTATAGGCATTTACGATTAAAAGTAGTACTACATTTTGATCGTGTGGAGGATCTATATCCATTATATTTTACGATACAGTTGAATATTTAAACCTGTCAACTCTTATATATATTCTCATCAACATCAAAGTTTGGCAGAGAGAAACATTACCAAATACAAAGAACAAGATCCAACCAATGGAACCCTGAGGTAAGGACAAGTCAGATGCTCAGAATTTCTAATTGGAAAAAAAAAATTTAGAAACCATTACCAGGAAATACACAGCTCATTGATTAGGAAAAAAATTAGATGCGACAGGGATTTCCGAAGGATGAAAAGGAAAGGATGCCGTACAACAAAACATATGCTCAAATCGACGACGCAGCATTAATAAATAAATGAAAACAGATTATAGGAACTCTGCCAATTGAATGGGTCGATCCTCAAGCATCTGGAATACCAACAGGTGAAGCCACAAAGCACTCGATAACTTCACTCTAAGGGCAGCAAATTTTGAATTTCTTTCGCTTCCTGTATATGAACGTATCTGCAGAAAATATACATACTCCAAAACAAAACTAACGAATGTAAAAGCTTCTCTTACATCGCGACTCTTTGTTATGCCACTGTCAAGAACAAAGTGTAGACATTTTATCCTCGTTTGACTGTACAAAGATTTGGTGGGCTTCAAACATCAATGAGATCATAAAATGAACCATAGACGTAACTAAAGCTCAAGTAAATACCAAGAGTATCATATGATATATGCCCAGTACTGCAGAAAAGGACATAATGCTCATACTAAACAAGCCAACTAAACAAAGTTTATCTTTAGATTGCAGTGGAGCAGCTAGATTAATATGACTCGTCGTCAAACATCCAACACATGGGAAAAAGGAGAAAACTTTACTCAACCTAACTTTAGTAGACAGACAAAAATATCAAGTTACCAGCTCGCTTGTGCTACAGTACACAAATCAGCAAAACTATCTTTCGATTGGAATGCTAGAATGATTTCTCAAAGACAGTAAGCGCTGAGAAAATAATCAATGCATGACACAAATGTTAGTCCAGCATAGAGGAGCTGCAGTGCATTTAGTAATACATCATTTGCTTTACTTTGGGGAATGTAAAATACATAAATACGCATTCAGTAGATCAGCTGGTTAGACATGGAAATTTCTCGAAAATATTCACTGAAGAACTTACTTCTTTGAGCTGTTACCACAACTGCCTGAAACCAGTGTAGCTACTCTCCTCTAAGATAACCTCTTAACTCCTGCTAATAAATCTCAATCCAAGATCAAACTAATGTACGGACCATAATGAACAAGGATTTTTAGTTCAAATGAAACCAACACAGTACATAAATGAATATGAAGGAGACAAAAAACTTATCAGACAAATTAAAACACCACCCTGTGATAATTAGACAAGCTCAACAGTCTCTGAGGCAGAAGATAAGCAAGACATTGTTATGCACAAAAAAATTCAACTGATTCAGAGGAAACATTTTTCAAGAAACATGTAGTCATGCAATCATTTAAAAAAGATGGCTCATAGAGAACCAATAGGATAAACAGTTGTAAAATGATCAGGGGAAAAAAGGCGGATTACCTAGTATAAGATCACATAAGTGACTTTGTTTTCCAATAAATTACCAGATATACTCAACTCAGATGGAAGACATGCTCCTACCCTAAAAATCAGCTTCAGAATGCTTCTGATGCACCACAGAAGTTACTGTATAGCGCACCAAATTCCCCAGAAGCTTAGCTACTACGAAGATTTTCAACATATGTCTGCTTCTTTCCAGCTTCGCATACCTGTACCAAGTGCTTCATGTGCAGGTTTAAATATAGTTTTCTAAGCGTTGCATGACCTGCTTCAACCTGCTAAAGGAACAGGAACTGCAGCTCATACCTTACTATACATAATAGATGAACTAGATGACTTTTAAACAAAAAGTAACTCTCTCTCCTTTTTATGCTCTTGAATTAATAAAACACTGACATATCTCAGACTAGGCATCTCACTGAAACTGATGGTAAATGATCACCAGGTCTCAAGTAAGTCACATCTAAGAAAATCATTTAGAACTTCCAAGCTCCAAATATGGAGGGAAAAACTAGATGAGAAGATATTAAGATTCGATAAGGAAGATGCAACTGCTTTTATATGCTACTACCTCAAGTTCTACCAGTAGCATATATAATATTGATGTCAACTCATCCAAAGATGGTAACTTAACTTTATCGATAATCAATAATTAATACAATGTAAGAAACAAAACAGTGTTGGATTCATCAGGAAGATCAATTAGGACAATGCAATTGAAAGACAAAAGTTCACGTCTCGAATGTGCATAGTTCTCAATTAACACTCGAACTGATTGAGCAGTAGGGGCCTGGCACAGTAAGAGATCAAATAAGTCAACCACATGAAAAATAGTCATTTCTAGCGTTTCTATAGAGACCAAGAAACTCAGCAATATGCGTGTGCAATTGTACATTTTAGTGCTTTTGAGGGATAAAAGAAGGGAATATTCCTGGGCAGCTCAATCAACCAAGTCTGAATATGATATAAATGGGATAAATGCTCAATAGACTGTAACTCGTTACAAGGAGAGACGTAAATGACAGAAGACGATTAGGATTTGCCATTAACTTTGAAAGGGTATATAAAAGAATGGACTGCCCTAGTTACAATTTCTAGTCTGCTTGAGGTAGATGTTTTGGTAGTTAGTTGTATCATGACTAAAGTACTAGCATTCTGATTTAGACTGGAATATGCACAAGGTATAAATTCTCTCTCTAAAAGTTCAGTTTCAGCTCTGAAAGGTCATCCATGGGAATTTCTAGGCCCACTAGATCATTGTCTTGCAGTGCATCATCATCAACATTCAACCAAGAACCAATATCTTGACCTTGACCACCCAGCCCATCGGTTACGTCTAATCCATCAATAGAGTCTATCCCCTGCAGTGGCAGGTTTGTGAATATATTATCTTCAATCTCTTTTGACAAATCCTGAGCATTGCTTGAACCAGCCAATTCAACATCTGCATTTAGTTTAGAGCTGCCAGGATTTAAGTTTTCGCAAGAATCCTGCATGGAAGACAACATAATAGTTTTTTCTGTAATCCTGCCAAGGCCATTTCCAGAAGTTGATAATTGAGCTATCTTCTGCTTTGGCTTTGCTTTTGTTTTACGCTCACCCCTGCCAGTGCTTTGTGATGGAGAGCCATCTTTCGGAGCAGAATTCTTTGTTAAAGGATCAATACTATGATCATTATCAGTTTTCTTCCATTTCACACAACCTGCAAGAGTACTACTGAAATTCGGTGCAGCTCTTGAAGCAGCACCTGAAACAACATCATCAAGCAGTACCTCCCTCTTCTTCCCTCTATTAGAGATTGGGTCATTTCTAACAACTGGTTGTTCTGAAAACTGAGTGAGGCCTTGATGTGGATCCATTCTACTCCTGTCAATCTTATGACTAGCCCCATTTCTCTCGATGACATTTGATGACAAACCAGAAGCTGCAAAAATGCACACCAGCATGCTTATACAGTCAAATTGAACATGGTAAAAAACAAAAAGGACAGTGCTTTCAAAAAATTATATAGGTATTAATCAATAAACACAAATAGATTGATAAGAGACATATTTGAAGGCTGTTGAAATGAGATGACAAATTGACTAAACATATCATGTTATGCTGCAAGTGGCATACCTGATACCCGGGAAGCAGGCTCACAAGTATGTAATTCTACATGTACATTGGAAGCTATTCCAGAGGTAATTCCATCAATATTTTTTGCCTCAATGTTGTGCACTGGTTCAGAGAAGAGCACGTCCCTATAGAAAGGTTCCCCGAAGCAGCTTTGACCTGTTTCCTCATACTTACGGCATCTAGCAAGAGTCCTCTTAGCAAAAGCCATAGCAAGCGGTTTAGAAATCTTGCTAGCACCACCCTTATGGCTCGCCCTCCCCCCCCCTGCCATAAGGAGTTTTAGAGGCATTTCCCAGTGCAATAATCACACAAAACACCAGCGAAACGATGTTAAAGTTTTTTTTTCCGAGAAGTAATGTTAAACAAATGTTACAGTGTGTGAAAAAATGTTACAAATGTTACAAATGTTACAAATGTTAAACAAATGGTTAGAGGCAACAGTAGTGGCTCTTGACATATTCTTCTGGTTTCGGTCCTTGGTTGGTAGGAGAGGATAATTAGTAAAGCTAGGTGTAGTGTCTGGCATTGATTGTGTCACACCCCGGGTCTGCAAGCCCGTTAACGTGACGTAAGCTGTGGGATCAACTGAGTGTAACACGTTGTTTGGCTAAAATCACTGCCAAAATCGACTAGCCGATGCTATACTTGAGTCTCAGGCATATCTATTTAAGTCATTCAAAATTTCATACTCTCCTAATGTGGGACTAAAATTTGGGGCACTACAATCACCTCACCTTAAACACGCGATATCCTTATCGCAACATAACAATTGGCACACCCCACTATTACCACCAGATGATGTAGACTCTAGAGTTAGATCCTACGGGCTCTAGAAGTGGCTCTCACCATACTCACGCAATCTAGCACTTAGCCTCACGTAACACTTAGCTCCACACTTTCTGCTCGCTGAATGCTCTGATACCATTTGTCACACCCCGGGCCCGCAAGTCCATTGGCATAATATAAGTCGTGGGACCCACTGAGTGTTGTGCGTTTTTGGCTAAAACCACCGCCAAATCGACTAGCCAATGCTACACTTGAGTCTTAGGCTTATCTATTTAAGCTATTCAAACTTTTCATACTCTCCTAATGTAGCACTAATATTTAGGGCGGTACAGATTGATAGAGCAAACTAAAATGCAACCATGTTATTTTTAAATATGATATGAAACATAGAAACACTCAGTTACCTGTATAGCGTATAGTGGGATTCAAAGGAAAATACAAAACCTTGAGTTACCTTCAAAGTCAGCTAAAGCCCCCAGGAAAAGCGAGGATTGGGTTGCACCCTACGTTGCACGAGTGCGGGTGTGGACACGGACACATGTGCGGATATTGGAGACAACAAAATTGTGAAAGATAGGATATGCGAACTGTGCGTGTGTTGAAATTAATAATTTATATGAGATTGTTTTTTAAATGACATGTTATGAGAAACTAAAATCCCTATAACATGTTATGAGAAACTAAAATCCCTACAACATGTTATGAGAAACTAAAATCCCTATAATATTTTTATATTTCTTTTATTGAGAGGATTATAAATTGAAAAACAGCTCAATTTGAACTAGAAACTCAAACAACCCTTTAAAATCATATTTATGGGCTGAAACGGATCTGAGCCGAGCCCAATGAGTCACAGAAATTTGAGATGAAGTGTAAAATATATGTCCAAGAAGTGTATCACAACTTTTTTAAACTAAAACATGTATTAATTGAGTACATCTCTGAATAAATATGTATATATACCAAAGAAGTGTTCAAGGAGTGTCGGACACGGTGATAGGAAGCATCAGACACAGATACAGGAGCCCAAATGAAGTGTCCGGTTAACCTAGGTTGCGTCGTATATATCAAAGTATACAATAATGATGTATTCGGTGCATCAAATGTGTGGTCTAATAATTACCTAAAAGACTGTTCTCTCATCTGTTCTCTATGTTGAGACATAGGGAAGGATCCTAAATTAGCCTAACCATTCGGCTGCTATTTCAGTATGCTTTTACAAATCGCTAACTACTAAGGATAAAGTAGGTCTGCTAAAGGTTACTATGGGTCAACATGTCCCTGTAGAACTTCAATACAGACCAGAGATGATTCATTTTTGTGCATATAGAAGCAACAGTAGACACTGAGCAAATGATAGAGAGCAAGTATCACCAAATGCCATTGACAAATTAAGCCCTAATGGAAGGAAAAGTAAAGTAGCGTGCTACTGCCTCTAATTGACATTACGAAACGTCCGCTTACCTTCCAATACCCCCCCAAAAAAACCAAAAAAGACTAAGAAAACGGTCTTGTTTCTTCTCTTCATAACCTTCTACTGTTTCTTTTCTTCCCTTTAGTTGCTCCTTCGTCTCTTCTGCTGCCTCTTCTCTAATACTAGTTTCTTCTTCTTTCTATTGTCACCTTCTCCTTTTATCCTCCTACACTTCTTCTATTTCTACTACAGCTTTTTCCGCGGTCGTTCCTTCCCTCTTCCTCTCACTTCTTCCTCTACTCCTATTACTTTTCCTCTCTTCTGACCTCTTTGTTCTCTTTACATCGTCACTCCCTTCTATCCATCATTAATGGATATCAACTTAACACACAATTGAAAAATACAGAAAGTTGTATTCATAAAAGGAAAATAAAGGAATTGAACAGACTTTACCAGAAACTTTGTGTAAGCCATCTCCACAAGCTTGTCCATAGCAAGCTGATCAAGGTTCCTACAAGAAGAGGTTAAAATCAGTCAAATAGACGAGACATATAGAGACTAGGTCGAAATTATGGGAATTCCTACCTCATCTCACATTCCTTTTGTGCTTGAATTGCTTTCTCCAACTTGCATAACTGATTTTTCTTTTCCTTTACCTATATTAGATAATAAACAAGAATAACTCTGAAGAAGGTCAATAAGGTCTCAGGGTAGCTATAAATCTGAGAAGAACGAAGCATCTAATCTAGTTGGCAGAGACTACTAGGATGAAGATGAAAGTAAGTAGAAAAGAAATTCTAAATTGTTTTATACTCGGTGTTTTATGGGACCTCTATACCTGTGATAGATACATGAACTGCAATGCTGTATATTACCACCCAGTGATTAGAAAAGAAATAAACATGCAGTTTAAAACAATATGCCATGATGATCAAAAACTGCAATCTTAACAATAAAAAGCTATGTCCCAAATACCTAGGTTTGCGATTGAAAATCAAATTTATCAGGCTGAAATTAACACCCGCCAATTATCACATCCTTTATGGGACGACCAGCACTCAACCAAGAAAAACACTTCTTGTTCTCCAGCAGTTCTGCCACCAACTCACGAAACCACAATAGAGCAAACAATGACAGCTTTACTCATGCAAAACTCATCAACCATATGGAGATGGACTTTAAGGATTGAGAAGGTGGGTTTTTACTTTTTATCCCGACAGTTTTCAGTCGTGAAGAAACCTATAAATGGTGATCCACATCACAACCCAAATGGGTTTTGGTCTCAATTGGACTTTAGAGATGGAGAAATCCACCCATTCAGTACACAAAGATGGTCTAAATTTTTTGGTTTAGAGATGAAAAAAGAAATCTACCATACGTACTCAAATAGGTTTTGGTTCCAAATGGCTAATGGTGAAGGTATAGAAAAAAAAAGAGTTTTTGAGACGAAAAGCTTATAAAATATCACCTCACAAATTGGTAAAGATTTGAAATAAGTAGGAAAAAAATTTAGTTTATTAGACTAAATTTGTAAAGGAAATCAAATTAAAAACCAATTAGCATGATCTTTTCCTGTGGGAATATTCTATTAAGGCTGATAGATTATTTCAAATATGAGGGTTTATTGGAAGGCTTTGAAACAATTACATGATCCAGGGAACAGAGCTGCTAAAATAGTTAACTATGAAACTAAAGTCAAATAAAAAAGACAACCTGCTGGTAAAGCCTTATCCTGAGCTCTGAAACAGCTTCGTCAACCTCATTGCCATATTCCCCAGCAAGATCAGTCTGTATAAAGCAATTGTAGGAGAAAAGGTGCATAAAACATGAAATAATAAAAAATACAGGTAAAAAGTTAATTCGGACTGAATAACAAGCTGGTAAGTCCGTAACTCCACATTCTACTTAACTCTCTAAAGGGAACTTGACAGTCTTGCAAACAGAATTTAAAAAGTATATAAAGAAGCTAAGTAACACAAAAATCATGCAGTGTACAGGTCATAACCAGCAGATGAAATACAAGAAGGTAGTTAACAAGGTAGCAATCACGATTTTTTTATATTGCAGATCAAGTATTAGTGTTTATCAGCAAAAGCCAAAAGGAATATAATGTTATGACCTGCTAGAAGTCAACAACTTCTGGGGAGCACATTGCAGAGCAAGCATTAAGAAGAACTAAGGCAGGGAAATAATCTAGAAATTTCATGTCAATAAAGATCCGCGAACATGTGCTACCTTGCCTTTGCAAATATGTCCAAGTATTGTACAACACAGTTATGCAATGGTGTTATTAGAACTTTTCAGTGACATAAATATTGGTTTCTGTTGGGTAACACAATTGACAAGTTAGCAAATACGAAGTCTAGATGCCAACAATAATTTCTAAATAATATGGTTTAAAAGTAAAATGAAGGCTAAAAAATGACTGTTACATCATAATAGGCGATAATTTTTTTGCCCTCCAATTCCATGAGCAAGCTCCCCTAAACGCAAGGTTTAATAGCGCATAAGCAATCACAGATCGTGAATGAAGAATAAGTAGTTTGTGCGCGTGAAAAGGGATTGTTCAGGCAAAATAAGCTTTAAACAACTAATAAAACATTGGAATTTGGAAAAAGTCTTGAATAAGGATATGAAGGAAGAAAGCTAATGCATAAGCAAGGGTTGGATAAGCATAAGCAATTATAGACAGTGAATAAAAAATAATTAGTTTGTATGCGTGAAAAGGGCTTGTTAAGGAAAAATAAGCTTTAAGCCTTTAAACAACGAATAGAACATTGGAATTTGGAGAAAGCCTTGATTAAGGATATGAAGGAAGAAAGCTAAGGACTCTAGAAATATCAACAAAATAAATAATAATAATAATAATAATAATAAAGAACAGAAGTTGTTCCTTAGTTCAATCAAGAACCAGGCAGGGAAGGCCACTAATTCCACTAAAATGTTGAATCCATGTGGAACCTAGTTCTTGGCATCACAGGACACTAGGCCTTTTTTCTCTTTGCCATTATAAGTGATACGAGTAGCCGTGCGAGCACCTTTGATTGCGGAATTACCAAATGTGGTTTTGAGAAGAAAACAGTAAAACACAAAACAATTCAATTGACGAAAAAAATACCTTCTCTAGATTATGAAGAATAAAAGATTATAAAATCTCTCTCTCACAATCTCTCTAGAATAAAGAATAACTTCTCTATCCTCACTAAACTCTAATCTCTTGATTAGAATCTCTCCTCTGATGTTTAAAAACCCTAAACAATCCTTATTTATAGTTTAAACAACGTGGGCGACAAAGTGATAAATAATCAAGCCCAATAGAACTTAGAATTTGCGTCAAACAGAGTCCAGGTCAACCCAGAAAACGCGATCCGGTCGACCGACCTGCTTGGTCCGGTCGACCGGCCAGAGTGAGGGTTTTTAACCCTGCAGGATTTTCTGATATCGGTCGACCGATGCTGATTTCGATCGACCGATCGGTCGACCAATGATGGATCCCAGTCGACCGGTTAGAACACACGACTCTCGCCTGTAGCGTGCACGTTTCCGGTCGATCGATACTGATCATGCGGTCGACCGGCCAGAGCCAAAATGCTAATTTTTCTGAGTTTTGCTATTTTCCTGCTTTTGACCACTTTTGCCTCCTTCGATGACTCCGCACACGCTTTTATTCTTAAGCTACCTGAGAATCGTCTATCATCAAGCTCCCCATGAAGATCGTTAAGCTCCCAAAACAAAAAAGAAGATACACCCGTATCATGGCTCCCCCTTTAGGAACTTAAAGTCTCGTTCAAGTTAGAACTTCAGCTAAGGGAACTCGCAGGCCCCCTCCTTCCCTATTGAACCACCTGACCTTGCTAGGAACCTGATCCTAACGTCCGATCAGAAACGACTCCTTCGTCTCGCGTCTCGTCGTAGTCACCTTCCGCTCTAAAATGCAATCCTCTTTCAGTAGCCCCTCATAAGGCCTAATAAACAGCGAGACAAACTTCTTGCTTGCATTCACTAGCCTCTTCACCCGGGTCAACGTCACCAAGTTTGTCCCTTCGGAAGAGACGCAAACGAAATATAAATTTCTCACCGTCTTTGGTGAATGTGTACTTCTGAGCCCATCTTTCGTAGATTGCATATCTATCCCATAAATACGGATTGCCCAGTATAACCTGACAAACATCTAATAGAACTACGTCGCACGTGATCTCGTCAATATACGACTTATTGAGTGCAAATCTGAAAGGGCATTGATTAACTACACTCAGCCCCGTCTCCTTCTAAATCCACCCCAATGGATAGAGCTTTGAATGATTAACCGTCTTCAGACCCAGCTTCTGAACCAAGACCTCGGATATCAAATTCGTCTCGCTGTCTGGATCAATTATGACATCTACCAAACTGGTCTTCACTTGTAACTTAAGAACAAAGAGCTGCTCTCTGGGGTCTTCATCCTCCTGTGCGGCATGCTTCCCTGCCATAAGGTTGAGACTGTTGTTGGGTTCCATCATTCATGGGACTTCTTTCGGATCTTGTGCTATCACATATGTCTTTTTCTCATCCTTCTTCTTCAACCCCTTCGATTTGAGATGAGGATATTTTTCCAGCACCGATCAGCAACATGTCGTATCTTCTCGTAATGACTACAAATCAGTCCTGCTTTTTCTGGATCATCCTTCTTCTTTTCTTCCTTAGGTTAGGAACAACTAGACTCGCCTCCAGCTTGCTTAACTTCTCCCTTCGTCTCGTTGCTTTTCTTCTGTTTGCCTTCAATAGCAATAGCATTCACGCTCGCCTCCGCAATTGACTCAACCGTGAATAATTTCATCTCCTTCCGGATGTATTCGTTCAACTTCGTCATATACTTCATAAAAACAAAGTACTACTCTGTCGTTGAGGACCATCGCTTGCTGCTGAAACTCTGTAGTGTATTCTTAAACGGTTTGATTGAATCTTTGGCGCAAGCCGTACCACTTGTACCAACGCTCTTCAAGGAATCCCACCAGGTAGAATTGTTTCCTCAGTAGCTTCTTGAACTTGTTCCACGACACTGTTTTCTTCTCCTACTTGTAGTAGGATTTCCATCACGTCAATGCGTGTTCGGAAAGCTTCAATGTCGCAAAAATAATCTTCTCCTTAAACGAATAGCCATAAAGAGCAAAATATATCTTCATACGCTCGATCCAATCGTCAAGCCTCTCAACGTCAACACTCCCATCATAAACAGAAATCTCAACTCTGAAATCAATCTTCAGATTCTGGTAAGAACCCTTACCCCCTTTTTGCGTAATAGTCTTGACGGCCTCGACCTCCTCGTCGGAATCTGAATTCTCACTGCCTACATCGGATTCTATAGGTTTCTTCTTAGGCCCCGCCGAAGATTCACTTTTATTTTCTCCTACGTGGATGAGATTGACGAGTTTCACGAGTGTCGAACTGATTGTTTCGATCTGTTTTTCCATCGCATCAAGCCTCGATGAATTGTCGCTTTCTGTCATCTTCTTCTTTCTTAACTTCTGGACTTTTTCTAAAGAGACAAGAACCTCGCCTAGCTTCTTGTATTGCAATCGAGTAAGGACCATACACAGGATTGCCCCTTCACAGGGTTTGATTGCTCTGATACCAACTTGATACGAGTCGTCGTGCGAGCACCTTTGATCGCGGAATTATCAAATATGATTTTGAAAAGAAGACAGTAAAACACACAAAACAATTCAATTGGCGAAGAAAAATACCTTCTCTAGATTATGAAGAATAAAAGATTATAAAATCTCTCTCAACTCTAATCTCTTGATTAGAATCTCTCCTCTGATGTTTAGAAATCCTAAACAATCCTTATTTATAGGTTAAATAACGTGGGCGACAAAGTGGTAAATAACCAAGCCCAATAGAACTTAGAATCTGCGTCAAACAGAGTCCAGGTCAACCCAGAAAACGCGATCCGATCGACCGACCTGCTTGGTCCGGTCGACCGGCCAGAGTGAGGGTTTTTAACCCTGCAGGATTTTTGATATCGGTCGACCGATGCTGATTTCGATCGACCGATGATGGATCCCGGTCGACCGATGATGGATCCCAGTCGACCGGCCAGAACACACGACTCTCGCCTGTAGCGTGCACGTTTTCGGTCGACCGACGCTGATCATGCGGTCGACCGGCCAGAGCACAAATGCCAGTTTTGCTATTTTATTGCTTTTGACCACTTTTGCCGCCTTCGACGACTCCACTCACGCTTCTATTCTCAAGCTACCCTGAGAATCGTCTATCCTCAAGCTCCTATGAGGATCGCTAAGCTCCCGAAGCAAGGAAAAAGATACACCCGTATCAATAAGATTAATTAATAAGTAAATATTTTCTAAAAGTATGCAATAAACAAACTATTTAAAGTGCATTTAGATGTTATAAGTATCAATAAGTCTGAAAATTAGATCATCATGAACACAGGTCTAATGAAGATATCTATCATGCAAGGAGTTCAGAATAATATAGATTTCGAGATGATATACACTTCAAAGGACATAA
Organism: Asparagus officinalis; assembly: GCF_001876935.1. NCBI lineage: Eukaryota > Viridiplantae > Streptophyta > Magnoliopsida > Asparagales > Asparagaceae > Asparagus > Asparagus officinalis. The sequence goes on along the minus strand of NC_033802.1, from coordinate 689,720 downwards.
ACAGCACAATGATTTGCTTTTCAAGATATGGACCACCATCTGAGCTCCAGGGATTGAGATCCAAGAGTACTAAGGATTGCTTATAAACATTGATTAATGTGTTCTTAGCTTTCACAAAATTTGTATCCTTATTTTGTGAACTTAAGATTGTATACAGCAAATGTATGAGAAGCAGTTATTTTATTGAAAATGCACAGATCAACCTGATCCAATGTCTCTTTAGTTATATAGTAGAATATATTTTAAATACTTAAAAATAATTTGGAATATGTAAAGAATATGGAAGTGTATAACATAATTAGATACAACAAGAACAACAAAGCATTATCCCAAATGTTTGGGGTTGACTACATAAACCTTATTCTTTCATTTCGTTCTATTATGGGTCATCTCCTCTGTTAAGTTAACCATAATCATATCATTCTTAATTGCTTCCAACCAAGTTCTTTTAGGTCTACCTCTATATCTCTTTACTCCATTAACTATAATATTGTCACATTTCCTAACCAATATACTAAGAGGTCTCCGTTATACATGACCAAACCATCTTAATCGATTCCCTCTCATTTTATCCTCAATAGAAGCAACCTCTAATTTACTAGGGTTGTTGTATAACAAAGGTAGAAAATGCTAAAAAATAAATGAATATGTAAGTGAACAGATAGAGCAAAGAAAAGCCTACAGAACAGAAGTTAGAGACTTAAGTGCTTAGTTATTGAAAATTAATGAATTATTTGATTGAAACTGGATTCCTTCTCTTTTCGAAAGGTGTGCTTCTTTCTCTTTTCCTGAAGGTCTGACTCCTATAGTTTAACCTTGATTCACTATTTTTATACTCCGTTATTTGATTCAGAATTTCCCTATTTTTTCTAGTCTCCAAATAAGAACCCCATCAGGTCGCTTCATTTCAACTGTTATTAGCAAACTTTTACCTTCCACGGTTGATGATGAAAGAATTGAAATGTTTATCCTACCACTGCACCAAGATATCCTAAAATTGATAAAATGAAAAGTCAGAAAAGCTAGAGTTATAGAAAAATACCTCAGCATCTGGATATATGCCAATACTCTGCAGTTCCAACAAGATCCTGTCGTCCAAAGACATATGCTCATACTGGCACTGATGTGGAGAAGTACCAGACAGAGCCATATTCATCTCTTCTTGGTTGTTTGACTTGTGTAGTTCAAGTTCACAAAGAGTTCCAATTTCTTGATTAGCTGGATGTGCCAGATCATCATTTTCTTGTAACAGCTCCTCGCCAGATATGAACATGCTTGGGCACCTAAAGGTGGAACCTGAAGATGAAAATCCATTGCAACTTGTCTGGCTCCCTAGATCATTGTCTAGCTCCAATTTGTAACTAGTAAGATCAGAACCACACTCGCCATAGGCGGAACAATCACTTGAAAACTGCAAACTTCTATCTCCCCGCTTAACATTGTTGTCTATCATATCAGATCCATCCTCCAAAATGAAGGCAGAGAGAAGCTTATGTAATAGCGGAATCCTTCTGTTAAACAATCTCTCTGTTCCTTCTCCAGATGTGGCTTTAAACGGTTTTTGCTCATCAGCTGAACATGCAGTCCCATCACATTTTTTAAGCCCAACCAAATTTGTCTGACTGAATTGTTGAGACATTGGAGATGGCACAGCTTGGGATGCATTCTCAGCCTGGATAGGAAAATGAACTCACAATTAAAAAAGCACAATCTCATTGAATAAAAGGTACTATGTGAGTTGAGTCAATGGAAGCAGTCAACATTAAACAAATTTATGTTGCAGGATTGAATAACTAGCCCAAATAAATTAAGTAGAATTAACCAACTACTTTCACAATTAGAGAGAGTATTTAAAATAGAAAGTAGAATAAAGCAGCATGAGTCATAATATAAAAAAGAAATTTAAAAATGAAATCTAAGGAAATAAACAAATGAGCAGTTGCTATAAACAGAAAGTTCCAGTAGAATGTAACATTACAGTATAGTCTGCATCAACAATGCCAGAGAAACTTCCATCAATCTCCTTAGCAATATTTATCTGGCACAAAAGATTATTCCAAAAAGTTAAAAGCTGCTGAAGAAAGAGTCCTGAAGTTTAAATTTTTGCACCGTGGAGAACAAAAGAAGAAAACTAGTCACAGACACATGCCTGATGCTTCAACAGGCCAAAATCCTCTGAACTGACTGAAGCAAAAATTGGTTCTATTTTCTTCCAAAATGGACCAGAATGTTCCAAACCTGCAGGTGCTTTAACACATTCATCCTATAGAAAATAGTTCCACACTAACTAAGGGAATTAGGTAAAGGTGCTCACAGCCGTTTCTCCGAACATATTTAGCAGCTGCTAATAATTCTTCATGATCATCATCTGATTCACCTACAAGAGAAAAATAAATAAGATGCCTTCATAAAACACCACAAGGGGAAAAAATCAAGTTTTTTTGCAAATTAAAATAATAATAACACGTTGCATGAAACAAATACCGGCCAAGTCTGAGGAGCCACCGTTTATAACTTGCACAGGACGGGTAGAACCCTTGCGATCTGATGCCTTTTTTGAGGAAGGACGGCCAATTCTACTGAACCAAAACTTATACAATTACAACAACCTCAAATAACATTAGCCGCTTAAAATTTTGAAATAAAAAAAGGACCTTTCAGTTTTATCAGAAATTAGCCTCCCGCTTTTGAGTGGCTTGGCAGCATCTGAACTTTCTAACTTTTCTTTGCTTAACTGTATACAAACTCTCGACTGCATTGAACCTCTTCCGCTCCGACCTTGCCTCCGGACTCCATCTCCAATTTCTTCCCCAGCAAGGACCTTATTCTTTTTTGTAGGAAAACCAAAAGTTGCAGTTCTATGGGCTACATTTACTGTTCCATTCTCAAATTGGCTATTACCAATTCCTTTTGCTTTGGACTTGCTTTCAAGAGCACCAGATTCCTCACTCTCAGATGGGGCAGCAGGAGATGATACATTATCAGGTTTCGAATTTAATTGAAAGTTATTTGGTATGCCCCTGTTGGATATCCCACTGGAGTCCATACTTGATAATTTGGCTCCAAAGTCAGAAGCTGCAGAGCCTTCATTCTGAGTATCATCCAAGTTTGACACTGGAGAAACTACATTTGCTCTTCTAGTACGGGAAATCTTTTCCCTACGTGTACCTCCCCACCTAGCAGCTACAGGAGGTGAAGAGGATCCTGTCGGTAAAGGTCGTTTGCGATTGCTTGCACCAGTCAAGGGCAGGACTTTGTTCGATAAAGAAGGATGCTCCAATCCATCGATACCTCCTGAAGAGCAGGGAAAACTAGGCATATTGATTACAATGCCTGAACCAGTTCTTGGAGCTCTAGCAGCTTTTCCTTTTGTTAAAGGACTCTGAGTTCCTACTTGAGCATCATCACACATATTCACCCTGGATAACAGGTTGAAGAAAAAACTCAGTGTGGCAGGTGAAACTTGAAACAAATGAAGACCAAAGGTTACAAAAGACAACCAAAAATAAACATAATGCCCTTCACTACACAATCATCATACAGAGCTTAACAGTCCCATCTATCAAATATGCATTATAGCATCTAGTAATGTGCAGGTGCAGCGCACATAGACAAACAGGGCCCGCTAAATTTGCACCACCACAATCAAGTGTTCAGCAACACAGGATTTATCAGTGAAGAGTATAGTTCTCAAGAGGGAAAAGGAAAACACACCAAAAACTAAATTATATGTGAGAAGAAAATAAAGCGAGTATCCTAACTTGAGTATTGACAATAGGGATGTAAGCAAAGTGAATACCCAGATACCGTATACCCTAGCACGAGCACTATCATTAAGAATGTAAACAAATCAAACCTCGATATCCGAATCGACAAATATTATCTGCTATCTAACTTAAGATATTTGATTATGCAAACAACAGAGCATTTATATATTTATAAGTTATGTATATTATAGATATGTGGAGTGTATATCTGAAGCACCTTTGGATTTTGAGAACTATTGTCCATATTCACATAAATGGATGCAGATACAAAGTGGTGTGTGATATCAATATATTCATTTATAACCCTAATTATCACATTGGAAGGACCTGGAAGAGTTTGCAGTAGTGAATAGTTGCTACACCTACCCGGTGTTTGGAAAAGCTTTTTCAAACTCACTTCAAAACATTTTGAAGGATAATTACTTAGAAACTCATAAGTGGAGCTATCTACCCCTTGAAGCCTATGCTTCATCATTTAAAGCATAACTAAAGCGCGCGCATCACGCTCCATGAAATGCTTCTCTTTTGATGGCACACTTTAGACAAGATAGAAGGATATAAAAGAACTTTTAAATAAAATTAAAATGCCCCTAACATTTCATTTCCTTTTCCTCTCAAGGATTTCCCCTTCAATAAGGAAATTTAACTATAGGTCATGTGTCTCTTCAATATGACCATGTGACTAGAAATAAGATATATATCTTATAGGTGTAGCTTAGTTTATTATGATTTGCATATGTACTTAGCATATTTAAACCTTATTTACCAATCAAGACTTGAATGTTTTATTATAAAATTTTACACCACTACATATTAAATGCTTATAACATTCATAAATTAAAATATATTTAACTCGTGAGGTGTACGCCTCACGGTTTGAAGCTTACACCTTGCTTCATAATACTGCCTTGCATTTCCACTTTTTTAAACATTACACCTATCAGCATTGTTGAAGAGAATAGGAAACATCATGAACATATACATACTTATTGCTTCCTTTTGAACTGGTCCGCTCCTTATCAAGCCCAAAAAAGCGTTCTTTTCTATCATTTGAAAGAGATTCATTACTAAGATCATTCCTTGGTATGATGCGGGAACCACCTCCACTCACTTGAGAGGAACCGTCCATCCTATTACTTCCGATGCTTCCATTAGGTGATTCAGTTCTGCAAATTTTTGAAAACAGTTAATATGGAAGAATCCAATGGAATTTTGCAGCCCATCAAAACACATAAACACAACACAAGGAGGCATAACTATCCATTTCCATAAACATAGAACCAAATAAGCTAATTCAGCAGAGAATATGAATGATTCAATGCTTTCAAACGAGAAGCTAAATTGCAAGAAGCGACAAGGGAAGGGGGCACCAAACTGAATGGTCCTCAGTTTTATGGAACAATAAATAAGAAGTATATTAGGTATTAAAGATCAGAAACTTGAAGAAATATAGGTTATATGTATAGTCCCATGCTAAGTTAACCCCAAGTTGAAACAAAATTGAATCATCAAACAATATGATAACTTAAGAGAACCAACTATCCAGCTAGCAAGAATCAAACCTGAAGTAAACTATATCAGTTGGAAGAATTGCACCTTATTATTTTTTTTAAGGATGATGACACTGAGAAGGCCCTCAACTATCAAGAAAAACAAAAGGTACTTATTTCTATAGAAAGTTACCTGAAGCAAAGACCATCACCAGATCGTGGACGGGATTCATAACTAGGCTTTTGTTGTGTTGCTTGTTTATGTTCTCGATCACCATCTGGGGGAGGTCTATTAACCATTGTGCCAACAGAACGTTTTCGCTTATTCTTTTTATCCCACCCTTCACTTCCTGCAGGCAATCCAGGCATCTTGTCATCAGTGGACACTGGATATCCATTACAAGCCCTCAACATATTTTTATCCTTGTCAATAAGCTTGTTTTTATCCTTGTCTAACATTGATCCTTGTCTCATAGGAAGATTGTTCTGCCCCTCTGGTTGAAGAGTACAAGGCAAAGAGGCCTAAATAAGAACATACAGAGATTAGATGTTGGTATTGAGTCATAATATTTGGACAAATATCTACCAGACAATCTGGCAAAAATTCATTCTGTCTCTTTCTATTTCTCCTTGGACATATTCAAAGAATGAATAAGGGGGGAAGAGAAGAAGAAAACGTGAACATCTTGCACATTACTCGGAAATAAAAATAGCATCTGCTAAAGGGGCAACCAACAAATGAATAAATGTAAAACAAACACACTCGAGTCACATGCATAAATATACAACAAAAGGCGCTCAAGTCATGATGATATCGAAAACCAAGGTCAAGTTAAACACAATATCAAAAGTCATCTAGCAAGTAGCAAGCAACAAAATAAATGCCTCGTAAGAAATACAAACCCGTACTTCCGCTATCGATGAGCGTATACGCTTGTTGAGAACACCATTCTTCGTCCTCTCTTCCACTCTCTGACCTACAAAGTCTGGAGGGTTTTGATGCATTTGACTCCCTATCTTCAACAAATTTGAGCTACTAGACTTCTCATTAAATTGGTTTCCACTCCGTTGTCGCTTCTTCGAGACAATGTTGCGAACCTTGTCCAGTTTCACTAAGGAATTTTGCAATGATTTTCCTCTCTCTCTGGTAAACAACAAGCACATTGCAAATTCATTTTAGATGATTCCCCGTATCTAAATTAAAGAATCCTTAATATTTAAGGTTTTTTCGACAATGTCCTATTAAAAAAGGCCCTAATATTAGTGTAAAACTTACTTTGCTCTACAACGAGTCTCCTCAACATTTCCTCTGAATCGTTTAAGCTCATCCCACGATATAGGGGGAAGGGGCTTCGATTGCAAAGATCCAAAGGAATGGTCCTCTACAGAAATTCCAAGAACTCTCCTCAACTCTCCTGACCTAACATTCTTCAGCTCATTTGTGGGGAAAGGCTCCAGTGACATAAACTGAGTAACCAGCGAAACGTCCGCTGAGGCTGCTGCATTCCTCGATGCCATTGGCCCCGAGGCCATCAAACGACTCTCCAAACTCTCACGAAAACTTCCAAGCCTATCTATATGGGAGCCGGAGTAAGCGCCACGCTGCCCATTTGGAAATGCCGATGCAAAGCTGGATCCTTCAAGACCACTTGAAGCCAGCTCCGCTCTCGTGCTCCCCACCATGTTAAACTGAATCAATCATAACTACTCACAACTCACATCCAAATTCCTAGATACTTCTAAATATTCATAATATCATCCCCCTCCAACTTAATAAAACCAAATGCAGCATGCAATGATACATGAATACCTTCTATATTACAGAACTTCTACAACACTAGTACTCGAGAAAATCTGGGGAACTGACTCCTTAAAAATCGTCAAAAGGAAAAAAAAAGGTTACAAAGTGGAGCGATTTGAATTCAGTGGCAAAACAATCTCAATCACTGAGCCCCCAACACAAGAAACTACTCAAATTGAACTCTAACTTCAAAGACAACCAATTTAACGATCAAACCAGAACCCTAACGAGAACAAATTTGCGAACTCAAAGCTCACCAAACAATGTAACTACTACAACGAAGTAATTCTAAAGATGAAGCATCGAAATTGAATGAACAGAATATCAAAAGGCTCAAAAAGTCGTAGAAAGAAAAAACCCTAATCGAGGAGCAATCAGCCAAACCCTAGTTCGCTCCGGCCTCTAGGGTTTTGCCATTGCTCGATCGAAATGGATTGGACCTCAAGTCAGTCGAGAAACGATCGATTTCGATGAGAGAGAGAAAACCCTCGAGCCGTCCTCAGGCGGATAATTCCGACATGAAGCAGTCGGCGAATTTGTCTTAAAAAAACAATTTTTTTCAGAGAGGCGCTATGTTGTTTGGGGGTGTAAAAAACGAATTTTTGGGTGCTGGCGCTAAAAATTATATTTCTTTTTTTTTTTCCCGTTTTCGGGGGTTTTCCGATATTAATCCCTTCAATCTGCAATATTTTGAATTCAGTCTATCAAATTGCCATTAAATCTCCAAATTCTTGTAAATTGTTTTAAAAATTAGCCTCTTGATTCATTGCTATTGCTAATAGGTCTCCTATACTTGCATGTTATTAACAAATTATCAATCAGGATTAACAAGGGTGAGATACAAGATGTCATTGAAAATTTTTTATGATTTGAGGGGCAAATTTCAAAATAGCTAAGATTTAAGGAGTTAATAAAAAGCCAATAACGATGTAGTTGGTTGTTACCTACTAGATTTTTATTTTGTTTTCATGTTCGGGCCCGGCTTTGAACCACCGTTCGGGCTCGTGGTTACCTGGAGTGAATCGGACAAATTGGGCTCGTGTCAGAATTTACACAAACAAGTGACTATCATTGACTTCAGTTTAAAGTCAAAATGTGGAGATTAGCAATTGACTTGCGTTGACCAATCCAGACCGAGACGCTAGGTGTCGGAGAGATTGATGGTGGGGTGAATGAAAATCTAGAGAATGTTGCCCCCACACGATCACAAGAGTGACTTTATCAGATATAAGGTAAAGACACTGCATGCTGTTCTCATTGATAGGTTTGTCTAAATCTCCATCAAACTAAACTTTATAATGACTTCAATAAGACCAAGGATTTTGTTTTTGATTTTCTAAAAAGGAGTTACAACTTACAATATACTGCATTTTCAAGCATAAAACTACTTGGAAAAAAAATCAAGAGCAAAGTATCGATGCATGGTAAGGAAAAAGATTAAAAGAATAGGAAGAAATGTTTAAAAAAAAATATTAACATAATTTCAAACATTTCCTTCTCCATTTAGTTTTAAGTCTGGTTTTTGCAAAAGTAAATTGAAAAATATTAATTAGCTTTTAAGTTAGAAGATAGATAAGTAAAAACTTGCTTTCTTGTTGAAGAAAGAGGTTGAGAGGCAATTTAGCAATTTATGGTATTCATCACTTAATAATATTCATTCATCATAGAGAAAGTGATTTGATAAACAAATTAAGGATATTGAAGAGAAAAATAAAAAATTGACATATGAACAAAACTTAATACTATTGAAACTTACATGTGCCCATATATCTGCCTTCATTCTCCTCACTAAATCCCATAATCGCTCTTGGAGATGTTCCATTTCGTCTTCAGGGCCCCCAAACACTCAATGCCAGGAAGACAATTTTTTGTAATGATTCACTATAGTATAAGTTTAAAGAGAAAGAATCTCTATGAGGAACATGAATGTAGATTTATCAAAATTATCAATAACTTAATTTCTTCCCGTTAACGTGCCTATGCTCAAACGACGCCAGCAGACAATAGCTAGTAGTTTCCAAATTTTAGATTCTAAAAAATAAAAGAGTTCATTTGCGGTACAAAGAGAAAATGTTGACCCCATGCATGCAAGAGCAGATCTTTAAAAATCACATGAGTATCTTACCATATCTAACAAAATATTCACTTCCACCGCTTGAAAACCGTGTGACATTACTGATACAGTCACGTGCACTAATATATACGCGTACATGTGCGCATGTTTATTCAATCGGGGTAACACTTCAAAAAATCTCGTTTACATTTGTAATACTGTGCATAATCAGTAGAAAAGAACTGGGGAAGGATGAGCAAAAGGGACTAGGGAATGTGTTTTTTAAGTGTTACAACGGGGAGAAGATGCTAGAGGTTCAGTCCATTCTTCAGCTTCTTCCTCCTCTGCTAGTTCAGTCGATTCTTTTCAGAATGTTGTAATGCCAATTGGGCAGGAGAAATTTCTCCGTCAATATTGTGTAGTTATCAGGTTTATGGAGTTGGCAATGTCAACATCTACTGCTTATTTATGAAATTCAGGAGGATAGGTTCCTCCGTCACTGAGCCAACCACAACAGATCGTAATTCTGGTCAGAGAATGAAACTTTCCATATAGATTACACGAAACATCAGTTTTTGGATTCTTTGGGTGGATGTCTGTTTTCATGTTGTTTGCTCGCAATTTGTCTCTGATTTGGTAAGTTCTCAAAGTAATTTGTTGAATGACGTTGAACAGAACTGTCGGTTTGTTTAGTATCTAGTCAGATGGTACAAATGAAGAATTTAAGTGTGTTTTCCTTAATTAAGAAGCAATTCTGATTTGTGTACTGGTTGTTAGTTAGAATCTGCAATTAGATGCATGCTGGCATTATGATGAAAATACATAGTATATTTCTTAATTTATGTTTGCGTCAAAAATTGATGTATTCATTGCGGTATTCATTACAACTTCAATCGTTACAATGAAAACATTTAAGTGACCGACGGGTTGGAGGGTCGGATTCAAGTGACCCGCGATTTGGAAGGTCGGATCCAAGTGATGTATTCATTGGAGGGTCAGATTTAAGTGACCGACGGGTTGGAGGGTCAGATTTAAGTGACCGACGGGTTGGAGGGTCGGATTCAAGTGACCCGCGATTTGGAAGGTCGGATCCCACTGTGGTCGCCAGTTTGTTTGCGTCAAAAATTGATGTATTCATTGCGGTATTCATTACAACTTTAATCGTTACAATGAAAACAAAAAAAGATTGTCTTTTTATAAGACTTTTACACAATGAAAACAAAAGTTTACAACTCTCGTCAAAACAAACGCAGAGGACGTTTATCACCCGCTGCTTTGCGTGGGATCTTTGCCTGTGCCGGGGTTTATCCGTGGACCGCCTTAGATCTGGATCCGGTTGATAAAAAATTCGGCAGAGTTTCGTCTTCGCCGAGGAAGTATTTGATTTGAAGCGCTGAGATCGACCAAGCGAAATCAGGGCTCTTCTCGAGATTAAGACCAAGCCTAATCTCAAGGGACGGACGGGAACGGGCGTCGGATCTCTCGAACTCTCCTTCTTTATGCCGAAAACTCGCCAAGATCTGTCAATCCTCGCTGAAATTCGTGCTCCTTTGACTCCACAATCCGGCAGCACCTCCTCGTCTTGATAATCAATCGCCCCTGAAAAATGGAGGCCTTTGACTCATATTTATAGGCCTCGAATGCGGTTATTTGGATGAGAACAAGTGATTTGGCTCTATCTTCAGTTGACAACAGCCTAACCACGTTTGGGGATGATCTCAAGCCAGTTAAGAACCTCTGGAACTGAAAAGATCTCGAGAAAACCGTTAAAACTATCGAAATACACATCAAGGGGTCAAAACAGCGCGGCAGACTGGCCTGACCCGCGCTTGCGCGGGTCGGATCAGTCCGACCCGCGCTTGCGCGGGTCGGACCAATCCGACCCGCACTTGCGCGGGTCGGATCAGTCCGACCCGGATGATCTCAAGTCAGTTAAGAACCCCTGAAACAGATGAATCCTGCGAAAAACCACTTTAAAACCGTCAAAACGCATTTCGGGTACCAAACTGCGCGGCAGACTGGTCTGACCAGCGCTTGCGCGGGTCGGACAGATCCGACCCGCCCTTGCGCGGGTCGGACCAATCCGACCCGCACTTGCGCGGGTCGGATCAGTCCGACCCGCGCTTGCGCGGGTCGGATCAGTCCGTCCCGCGCTCGTGCGGGTCGGTTTGTTCCGTCCCGCGCTCGCGCAGGTCGGTTTGTTCCGTCCCGCGCTCGCGCAGGTCAGTTTGTTCTGTCATGCGCTCGCGCAGGTTTGTTGATTTTTTCTTCTTTTCCGTTCTCTTTCTTCGAGACTTGTCCTTTCGCGTGTTTGGTTCGCTTCGTTGATTTATATGCTTTGAGTTGATTGACGCGTGCGTGTTGATTGACGCATGCGAGCTGATTGGCGCGCGCGAGCTGACTGTCAAGCGCGCAGGTCACTTGATTCGCCGTTTTGCTTCAGGCGCTTGTCGGCGTCAGATAATCCTCTTAGACTCGGATAACAATGTCTGTCGTCTTCTCTCTGTCTCGAGCTGTGTGTGGATACCTAGAGGCATTTTTAAACGCCTACAATTTAGTTCCTTTGCTTTTTTATGGATACTTCTGTGTTGATTGCTTGGCAAAGATCCTAGGGTAAGCTTCGATTCACACTCCTCAATTTCTGGATTTTTTTTCTTTTCGTTTGTAAATTTCTATTTTCATTTTGTTCACTTGCAGTTAGACTCAATTCGGTGACTCTTCAAAGGAAGCTTCATGCGGATTGATGCTTTCATATCTTAGGACTTATCTTACCCCAGGGCTATGTACATCTGTAATTTGTGCATGCCACACATCTATATGTCATTTTTCCCTTTCCAACCGATATCTACTTCCTGTGCGTGTTTGTAAATATTCCAACTACATACATTATAATATGTCTGTTAAATATTCTCTGCAGTTTACTATGCATAGAGACAGCTGATAGAAGTGGATTATTGTCGAAAGTCATCAAGATTTCGTCTGATATCAATTGGAATGCTGAACCACCAGAGATTTTGACACCGAAGTACGTTTGATGCACTTCATATATTTTTTAAACAGCAGTATGGTTTCCTTTATAGTATAACTCAGAGATGTTTACCCTACAGGGCTTCATCGTGAAGGATACCAAGTGTCAAGTAAGTTACAGAGGAGCTGAACTGAAAGTTTCCCCCCTTGTGGCTGGTAACTACAATATCTTCTTTTTTTCTTTTTTTCTTTTTTGATAATATCACAGATATCGTTATCTCACATAAATATGCGAATATCAAAAATTCAATTTTTTCCGCAATCAAGATAGAATCTTAGATATTTTACAAAGGATCTGGGGATTCAGCATATTTGACTTGGAATATGGTTTTTTTTAATTGTGTATTGTTCTAATTTTCTTTTTTCCTCTTTTTCCCTTTTCTAGGTGAGGTGGGGTTATTTATTTATATATATAAAAACCAGTAAACTAATTGTAGGGTGTTCCGGCCTGCCAGTCTATATAATTTTAAAGAAAAGAATGTATAGATACTCAAGTAAGTTATATTGGTGTCTGCACATGGAATAGCATAATTACTGCAAACATTTCAATTGTTTTCTGTATCCTGCAATCCTGCGCAGCTTCTATTTGTTTTGGAGGCTAACTACACCATGTAGCCTACATACGCACAGGTTTGGTGTATGACTGCTACGAGTTACTCTCTGTTTACGGAACTGATTGTTGCTGAATTTGGCTCGGCTGCGCATGTCTGTCATCAAATACCATCTCAGCTCCACTCCTTTCCGAGAGCTGTACATGCTCATATATGTTGCTTATTCCCTTGTAATTTCGTTACTGTAAAACTAGACATCTTGAATGTAGAAGTTTGACTCTACGAAGATATTCCATACATACCAATAAAATATGAACTCCATCCCTGAAGGATCTCAAATGATCTTGACCTGCTAGCGCTCTTAGTGGATATGGTCTCTTAAAGGACCATGACCACAATATCTTGTGCCATATCCTTCGGATATGTGGACAGCTCTCGCAAGGGCATAACCAGCGGTAAATCTCTCTCTCTCTCTCTTCATACTTTGATACTTACCTGCGATCATATTTGCGATAAAGTTAAAGAGAGTACTTTCTGTACAAGGAACTTGAAGTTGGAAAAGAAGAATCAGATTCTCTGCATTGCCACGACGAGAAATAGCCGAATTTAACGGGGCTGTTCTGTAGAAATGGGAACACGAAGTTCAGGCAAATTGACGAAGGGAACATTTTGGAGGTCGTACGGTCGACCGCGATGACTTCGGCGGTCGATCGGAAACGTGCACGAGTACAGGGTGTGTTTCTGCACTCTAGCCGGTCGACCGCCGCGACGACCAACCGTTAAATCTTGTAATCGATTTTTGGTTTATGTCGTTTGCCACGGTCGACCGCGACAAAGTCGGGTTTGGGTCTGGGCTTGGTTTCCTGTACAGTTTGGGTCTGTGTTTTGATATATATTGAAACACGATTTTAGGGTTTTGTATTGATCAGAATTTGTTCTGAACTGAGAGGGATAAGGGGTGATTTTGAGCTTTCTTGTGAGAGCAAATTGGTGAGAGTTGAGAGCTTTGTTTGAGAGATTAATTTGAGGGTTTGTGAGTGATTTGTAATCTCTATTTTGTGTTCTCTCTCTAATAGTGAAAACTCCTCCCCTTCTTTCCCCGTAGACGTATGCAATTTGCCGAACCACGTAAATCTCCTGTTTTGAGTTTGTGCTGCTATTTTTTATTTGATTCTGTGTGTGCCTTATCTCTCTCGGCAACTTTGTAGATTCCGCTGCGTCGCTGCATTACAAGTGGTATCAGAGCTTCGAGGTACGCTTAGGGTTTGGTGGAGGAGTAGATCGTTTTGGAAGCTCTTCTAGGGTTTCAATTGGAGATAAATGTGGGATTTTTTGGTAAAAAAAATCTACCTTTTATTAGTTTGGATCTATTCTTCAGTTTGTTCCGCATTAGTTTGTTGGTGCTTTGAGGAATATGGCTGGGAAAGCAGATGCATCGGGTGTTAAGAGTGGTACTTCTGGTGTGAAGACCATTCAAAGTTTGAATATCCACTCTATAAAGATAGATGTGGATAAGTTTAATGGTACAAATAACTTTGGTTTATGGAGATGTGAGGTTTTGGATGCGCTGAACGCACAAAATTTGGAGGATACTTTGGATTGGATGGCAAGCCGGATGATATTAAAAAAATTTTGGAAAAAGATGAATCGGACGGCGTGTGTCGTCATTATGTCTTGTTTAACACATGATCTAAAATATAATGTGATCAATAAGACTTCTGCAAAGAAGATTTGGGAGATTCTTAAAAACAAGTATTTGACAAAGAGTATTGAAAATCGCTTGCATTTGAAGAGAAAACTTTACCGTTTCCAGTTGAAGAAGGAAATCTCAATCGGTGATCACATGAATAACTACACGAAGCTTCTTGCGTATTTGGCGAATGTGGATGTTATGATCGAGGATAAGGACAATGCATTGTTATTGTTGAGTTCCTTACCAGATGAGGAATATGAGACCTTCGTTCTTAGATGAGGAATATGAGACCTTCATTCTTACCCTAATTAATGAGAATGCGTCTCTTTCGTATAGTGAGGTTACCACTACTCTTATAAATTATCATCTAAGAAAGAAAGATAAGGAGTCTTCAAACGACACAATAGCAGAGGCATTGACAGTAAGAGGGAAAAGTCTAAACCGGAAGAATTAGAAGTACAGTCTAGAGTAGGGCATCCTACAATTGACAAAGATCAGTGTGCTTGATGTAAAGAGACTGATCATTGAAAAAAAATTGTCTAAAGCTCAGCGAATGGATGAAGAACAAGCATAAGTGAAAAGGAAAACAACCATCATCAGAAGCAAACATCGTCAAATCGGATGGTAATATTTCTGACTCATCTCTTTTTTTGCTCTCTATCAGTCCTACAGGTTGCTATTCGGAGGAATTTGAGTGAATGTTGGATAGTAGTACAACCTATAATGTGTGTCCTAAAAGAGAATAGTTCTCCAGTTTTAAGAAGTTAGATAGTGATGTGGTGTACATGGGTGATAACCGTACATGTCAGATCCTTGGGATATGTAAAATTTATATTAAGATGTATGATGGGATAGTTAGAGAGTTATATGGTGTGAGATATGTTCCTTCCTTGAGGAAGAACCTGGTCTCGATTGGAGCTTTAGCTGGAGAGGATCTGAAAGTTCGTATTGAGGACGTGGTTCTCAAGATTGTCGAGGCTCTCATATTGTGATGAAGGGTGTCAGGATGAGTAACTTGTACTACTTGACTGGAAGTACGATGACAGATGAAGAGCTGCCGACTTCTATTGATTCGACTAGACTGGGACATTTGAGGTCGGGCCATTCCAGTATTGATTTGGAGAAAGGTGCATTGACCTATAGTATGAAGTTCAGTGAATATTTTGATGTGATCAAAAAGACCGAGGTGAAGTTTGGCACCTCTATTCACCAAGCTAAGGGCCTTCTAGATGGAGTTCATGTGGGCGTTTGGTGACCTTCTCAGGAGGCATCATTGGGAGGTAATAGATATATGGTTTCCTTTATTGATGACTATTCTAGGCATGTTTGGGTTGCAACCAAGTCCTGTTTGAGTAAAGTCCTAGTAGTCTTCAACTAGTGGAAGAAGTGTATAGAGACTAATACAGACAGAAAAGGCAAAGTACTCCGTTTTGATTTTGGTAGGAAGTACAAGAAGGAACTGTTTCTGTATTTATATCGTGCTCAGGGCATTTTGAGACACTTTAATGGAAGGGAAATCTTGGGGCAACTAGACGGGGTGAAAATTTTGAAGAATTGTGCCTTGCTAAAGAAGGAACGGTGTTTGTTGTCAAGCAGAAGTTTGCAGAAGAGGTTCTAGGCTGAGGCTTTGACATATTCGGGTCATCTTATATACAGGTTGTCATCTGTTATAATTGGAGGTAAAACTCCATTGGATAGTTAGTCTGGTAGTGTCACTTTTGATGAGGCTTCGATGATGGAGCCTAACAGATGGAGAGTTTTGGACATATCATAGATGTATCGCAGCGGGTGGAGAGTGATGTCACTTCACGTTTGATGGAGATTACTCCTTATTCTTCAGACCATTCTGTATTATTTGAGATTCCAGCTAAGGTGACACGGTTTGAGGATCAGATAGTTGATGTTGATACATATGATGAGTTTGAGGATCAGGAACAAAGGTTCAGGATCAGATTTTGAGAGTAGCAGGTAGACACAGCTCAAATTTGGCTATGATTGTAATTGTATTTCTTATACATATAGAGTTGAGGGGTTAAGCTCCAAGACAGAGTTGGTGGGGAGAAATGTAAGTTTAGAAGAGAGTTTGTCTTTTCACTTTGAGGCCAACAGGGGCGTGATCAGCTGCAGATTAGTTAGTGTTGATGATCGAAAGGTTGGTGAATGATTGAGAATTCTTCTAGTTGATTGAGATCGTTTGTAGCCAGTTGGATGAACTACGTGAGGCTTGATTCCTTGGGCAAAAGGATACGTATGCGATCATTTTTATGCAGCCGGTTTGATGAGTTGATACCGACATTTTGGAGTTTGTTCGCATTCTTATTTGGGTACTCGACTTATTGTGGATTGAGTCGGTTGCCGTGGATTATTCCACATCATACTGGACGTAACAAGTGAGACGTTTGATTTGGTTGGTGTCGGCTCAGTTTAAAAAAAAATTCACCGAGGTGGAGAATTGTAGAAACGGGAACGACGGCGACGAAGTTCAGGCAATTTGACAAAGAGAACATTTTGGAGGCCGTACGATCGACCGCGATGACTTCGATGGTCGACCGGAAACGTGCACGAGTACAAAGTGTGTTTCTGTACTCTGGCCGGTCGACCGTCGCGACCGACCGCCAAACCCTGTAATTGATTTTTGGTTTCTGTCGTTTGCCACG
>NC_033802.1:599018-672086 GCF_001876935.1 Asparagus officinalis | reverse complement strand
GCCGCGACCAACCGTTAAATCTTGTAATCGATTTTTGGTTTATGTCGTTTGCCACGGTCGACCGCGACAAAGTCGGGTTTGGGTCTGGGCTTGGTTTCCTGTACAGTTTGGGTCTGTGTTTTGATATATATTGAAACACGATTTTAGGGTTTTGTATTGATCAGAATTTGTTCTGAACTGAGAGGGATAAGGGGTGATTTTGAGCTTTCTTGTGAGAGCAAATTGGTGAGAGTTGAGAGCTTTGTTTGAGAGATTAATTTGAGGGTTTGTGAGTGATTTGTAATCTCTATTTTGTGTTCTCTCTCTAATAGTGAAAACTCCTCCCCTTCTTTCCCCGTAGACGTATGCAATTTGCCGAACCACGTAAATCTCCTGTTTTGAGTTTGTGCTGCTATTTTTTATTTGATTCTGTGTGTGCCTTATCTCTCTCGGCAACTTTGTAGATTCCGCTGCGTCGCTGCATTACAAGTGGTATCAGAGCTTCGAGGTACGCTTAGGGTTTGGTGGAGGAGTAGATCGTTTTGGAAGCTCTTCTAGGGTTTCAATTGGAGATAAATGTGGGATTTTTTGGTAAAAAAAATCTACCTTTTATTAGTTTGGATCTATTCTTCAGTTTGTTCCGCATTAGTTTGTTGGTGCTTTGAGGAATATGGCTGGGAAAGCAGATGCATCGGGTGTTAAGAGTGGTACTTCTGGTGTGAAGACCATTCAAAGTTTGAATATCCACTCTATAAAGATAGATGTGGATAAGTTTAATGGTACAAATAACTTTGGTTTATGGAGATGTGAGGTTTTGGATGCGCTGAACGCACAAAATTTGGAGGATACTTTGGATTGGATGGCAAGCCGGATGATATTAAAAAAATTTTGGAAAAAGATGAATCGGACGGCGTGTGTCGTCATTATGTCTTGTTTAACACATGATCTAAAATATAATGTGATCAATAAGACTTCTGCAAAGAAGATTTGGGAGATTCTTAAAAACAAGTATTTGACAAAGAGTATTGAAAATCGCTTGCATTTGAAGAGAAAACTTTACCGTTTCCAGTTGAAGAAGGAAATCTCAATCGGTGATCACATGAATAACTACACGAAGCTTCTTGCGTATTTGGCGAATGTGGATGTTATGATCGAGGATAAGGACAATGCATTGTTATTGTTGAGTTCCTTACCAGATGAGGAATATGAGACCTTCGTTCTTAGATGAGGAATATGAGACCTTCATTCTTACCCTAATTAATGAGAATGCGTCTCTTTCGTATAGTGAGGTTACCACTACTCTTATAAATTATCATCTAAGAAAGAAAGATAAGGAGTCTTCAAACGACACAATAGCAGAGGCATTGACAGTAAGAGGGAAAAGTCTAAACCGGAAGAATTAGAAGTACAGTCTAGAGTAGGGCATCCTACAATTGACAAAGATCAGTGTGCTTGATGTAAAGAGACTGATCATTGAAAAAAAATTGTCTAAAGCTCAGCGAATGGATGAAGAACAAGCATAAGTGAAAAGGAAAACAACCATCATCAGAAGCAAACATCGTCAAATCGGATGGTAATATTTCTGACTCATCTCTTTTTTTGCTCTCTATCAGTCCTACAGGTTGCTATTCGGAGGAATTTGAGTGAATGTTGGATAGTAGTACAACCTATAATGTGTGTCCTAAAAGAGAATAGTTCTCCAGTTTTAAGAAGTTAGATAGTGATGTGGTGTACATGGGTGATAACCGTACATGTCAGATCCTTGGGATATGTAAAATTTATATTAAGATGTATGATGGGATAGTTAGAGAGTTATATGGTGTGAGATATGTTCCTTCCTTGAGGAAGAACCTGGTCTCGATTGGAGCTTTAGCTGGAGAGGATCTGAAAGTTCGTATTGAGGACGTGGTTCTCAAGATTGTCGAGGCTCTCATATTGTGATGAAGGGTGTCAGGATGAGTAACTTGTACTACTTGACTGGAAGTACGATGACAGATGAAGAGCTGCCGACTTCTATTGATTCGACTAGACTGGGACATTTGAGGTCGGGCCATTCCAGTATTGATTTGGAGAAAGGTGCATTGACCTATAGTATGAAGTTCAGTGAATATTTTGATGTGATCAAAAAGACCGAGGTGAAGTTTGGCACCTCTATTCACCAAGCTAAGGGCCTTCTAGATGGAGTTCATGTGGGCGTTTGGTGACCTTCTCAGGAGGCATCATTGGGAGGTAATAGATATATGGTTTCCTTTATTGATGACTATTCTAGGCATGTTTGGGTTGCAACCAAGTCCTGTTTGAGTAAAGTCCTAGTAGTCTTCAACTAGTGGAAGAAGTGTATAGAGACTAATACAGACAGAAAAGGCAAAGTACTCCGTTTTGATTTTGGTAGGAAGTACAAGAAGGAACTGTTTCTGTATTTATATCGTGCTCAGGGCATTTTGAGACACTTTAATGGAAGGGAAATCTTGGGGCAACTAGACGGGGTGAAAATTTTGAAGAATTGTGCCTTGCTAAAGAAGGAACGGTGTTTGTTGTCAAGCAGAAGTTTGCAGAAGAGGTTCTAGGCTGAGGCTTTGACATATTCGGGTCATCTTATATACAGGTTGTCATCTGTTATAATTGGAGGTAAAACTCCATTGGATAGTTAGTCTGGTAGTGTCACTTTTGATGAGGCTTCGATGATGGAGCCTAACAGATGGAGAGTTTTGGACATATCATAGATGTATCGCAGCGGGTGGAGAGTGATGTCACTTCACGTTTGATGGAGATTACTCCTTATTCTTCAGACCATTCTGTATTATTTGAGATTCCAGCTAAGGTGACACGGTTTGAGGATCAGATAGTTGATGTTGATACATATGATGAGTTTGAGGATCAGGAACAAAGGTTCAGGATCAGATTTTGAGAGTAGCAGGTAGACACAGCTCAAATTTGGCTATGATTGTAATTGTATTTCTTATACATATAGAGTTGAGGGGTTAAGCTCCAAGACAGAGTTGGTGGGGAGAAATGTAAGTTTAGAAGAGAGTTTGTCTTTTCACTTTGAGGCCAACAGGGGCGTGATCAGCTGCAGATTAGTTAGTGTTGATGATCGAAAGGTTGGTGAATGATTGAGAATTCTTCTAGTTGATTGAGATCGTTTGTAGCCAGTTGGATGAACTACGTGAGGCTTGATTCCTTGGGCAAAAGGATACGTATGCGATCATTTTTATGCAGCCGGTTTGATGAGTTGATACCGACATTTTGGAGTTTGTTCGCATTCTTATTTGGGTACTCGACTTATTGTGGATTGAGTCGGTTGCCGTGGATTATTCCACATCATACTGGACGTAACAAGTGAGACGTTTGATTTGGTTGGTGTCGGCTCAGTTTAAAAAAAAATTCACCGAGGTGGAGAATTGTAGAAACGGGAACGACGGCGACGAAGTTCAGGCAATTTGACAAAGAGAACATTTTGGAGGCCGTACGATCGACCGCGATGACTTCGATGGTCGACCGGAAACGTGCACGAGTACAAAGTGTGTTTCTGTACTCTGGCCGGTCGACCGTCGCGACCGACCGCCAAACCCTGTAATTGATTTTTGGTTTCTGTCGTTTGCCACGGTCGACCGTGACTTTGTCGACGTTGATTTTTGGTTTCTGTCGTTTGTCGCGGTCGACAGCGACTTTGTCGGCGGTCGACCACGAATCGGGTTTGGGCCTGGGCTTGGTTTCATGTTCTGTTTGGGTCTGTGTTTTGATATATATTGAAACACGATTTTAGGGTTTTGTATTGATCAGAATTTGTTCTGAATTAATGAGAGGGATAAGAGGTGATTTTGAGCTTTCTTGTGAGAGCAAATTGGTGAGAGTTGAGAGCTTTGTTGAGAGATTAATTTGAGAGTTTGTGAGTGATTTGTAATCTCTATTTTGTGTTCTCTCTCTCTAATAGTGAAAACCCCTCCCCTTCTTTCCCCGTGGACGTAGGCAACTTGCCGAACCACGTAAATCTCTTGTTTTGAGTTTGTGCTGTTATTTTTTATTTGATTATGTGTGTGCATTCTCTCTCTCGGCAACTTTGTGGATTCCGCTGCGCCACCGCACTACACGTTCATCTGTTTTTCCTCACTTTCTCTCATGCTTTTCCGTGCATTATAGTGTCAGTGAGCTCTCATATCGTAGTCAGGAGCAGATCTATATTACAGTCCAGCGTGGGCCCAACGCCACCCCCCCCCCATGCCCCCCAAAAAATAATTGGGAGGAAAAATAGGGTGGTTTTTGTAAAACCTCCTCCCTTATAAATTAAAATATATTCATTCTACATAATTTTTGTCTTCATCTTTTGAAATTAATATTTTGAAAATATTGACGTTGGTTATTCTACTCGTTTTGTTTGGGTTGTGGTGTATCTCTTGTGAATAAAGTTACATTAAGAAAAAAATTTCTGTCTATCTCTTTTGTACGCGGCCCCTAGAATTAAAATCCTAGATCCGCCCCTGATCATAGTAGACGGTAAAAAATACCTCTATGGGTCTACAGGAAATTTGCCTACGAGAAGAGTTCGCACGCCCAATTCTCTGGCACGGACCTAAACCGCGTAGACGTCGACTGTACTCAAGTCCAGGTTCGCCTAACGGTCGACTCGCCAGCATGAGTCAGGGTCGATCAGGATGGCAGAAATTCGCTCTTCGCTCAACTCGAATCCGCCAGCAAGCCCCAAAACCGTCAATACAGCTGGATATCCACTACCCCACGTGCTGAGATGGATCTTCCCATCTCTCTCGACCCGAAGGGAGAGAGAGCACAGTACCCCAGGACCGTCAAACGGCCGCTCGCAGTGCGCACAGCGCGAAGGGACTGGACAGGTGTCGAGTCAACCTGAGCATTCATAAATGCGACTCACCTCGGCTGTCTGAGCCAAGAGCTGGATCCGCCGGCACTCGGCAAGCTGGCTAGACCCACTCGAGTACTGTACACCTACTTCACCGCCTCTCCTGACCGGAAAGGAGAAAGCGTCGTGCTCAAAGCACGCCGGGCGGTCACGCACAGTACAAGTGATCGGACAGACACTTCATCGATCTGCGAACTCATAAATGCGGTTCATTAACGCTGGTCAAATCCACTCGGATAGCAGTCGTTTGTTGCCTCACATACTAGAATGGGCCTTCCCATCGTAGGTGACAGGACATAGAACACAATCCCTGGAATGACCGTTCATGGTATCGAGGAACGGCGAGACGTCTCTGAAGAGGATGTGGTCACATCCCACAATTCAAGGAGAAGTCAAGCTGTCCTTCTTTCATTTAAAAGCCCCTTCCAGCACGATGGAAGAGAGGTCGCAAAACTTGGAGAAAAAAAGAGTTGAGACCAAGCTGTTAGCAAATCCTTGCATTACAGCACTGCTGCCTAGTTCCGGGCTCCGATCGCCGACGAACCAAGCAGACCCGAACTCCATTGCCCCGAGCTTCTACTGCGAACTGAAGCTCTCCAGCAACCTCATTCAAACGGTCCAAGGGAAGCAGACTCGACCCGACCATCGAGCGAAGCGTCCTATAGCCACCTAAAGTCCCCACACAAAAACAAAGAGGGCCTTCCCTCTGCTTCTGTTGTAAACATTTGATTTGTTAGTTTGTAATAAGCTTTCTTATAAATACAAACGAAACTCCTTTCTTCGGAAGAATCAAATTTTCACCCTACATACGCGGCCCCTAGAATTAAAATCCTAGATCCGCCCCTGATCATAGTAGACTAGTGGCTCTCTCTCAACCGCTCCTCCCCGTTAGTTGTCTATAACTATAAAATAATCTGAGCATGAGTTGGCGGTGATCATCAGCGCGTAAAGCCTTCAGGGTTAAGCTAATACTAATTATATACCATTACCTTATATATGCTGATGCTGATGCTGATGCTGATGTTATTAATAAAAATGACTTGGGGTTGAAGCATTAATTTGTTCAATGGACAGGAGCGATGACAAGCTGGTCCCCTTCGAGTCACCTAACCCACTTCATTCCCTTGTCTCCGAAGCATCCGATCCAAACCCGTTCACGTCTCGACCCACACAAAACAAATTCAAACTTGACGAATGAATATTATCCACCCACCGTCGATCTCTTTATTAGCTGCCACTCTTGACTCCTCCATAACCAACCAGCACGAGCGATATATATACGTACGCATACCCCTCCGATATTTTCCTCGGCGCAAAACCCCGACCATGTCTCAAACAGTACTGCTGCTGCTTCTCTTCCTACTCTCCTCCCTCTCCCCCCTCTCCTTCTCCGACCCAGACCCAGTCCTAGACTTCTGCATCCCAGACGCCGGCCGAGGCCCGATCCAGCTCACCCACCTACCCACCTACCCATGCAAGAACCCCCTCAACGTAACCTCCCACGACTTCACCTTCTCCAACCTCAAACCCCCCTCGCATCTCTCCGGCTTCGCGGGCACCGCCGTAACTCCGGTCCAGTTCCCCGCCCTCCACACTCTCGGCGCCTCCTTCGCACGCGCAGACTTTGAACCGGGGGCGGTCAACCCGCCGCATTACCACCCGAGAGCGACAGAGACCGCTTTGGTCGTCGAGGGAGCGGTTTATTCGGGGTTTGTGGACTCGGGTGGTCGGGTTTATGCGAAGGTGATCGAGAAAGGGGACGTCATGGTGTTTCCAAGGGGTATGGTGCATTTTCAGATGAATGCTGGGGAGGAGAGGGCGAGTATCTTTGCGAGCTTTAATGGGGAGAATCCTGGGGTCGTCAAGTTGCCGGTGACTGTGTTTGGTTCTGGGATTATGGAGGAGTTATTGGAGAAGGCTTTTGATTTGAGTGAGAGGGAGGTTGAGAGGCTGAAGAAGATATTTGGGTCCAAGTAAAAGTATTGATTCAGTGGCTTGTGTCTACTACGAGTTTGCGTGCGCGCAATTTCATTAGGTATATATATGTCTGGTCAGAATTTTTGTTTAAAAATATTTATTGAGTAGGAAAAAGTCATGATTTTTATTAATTTAATTAAATTAATTTTGTCATTTGTTGAGACAAGGGTTATCTTGAGAAATTAATTCCATCTCCTCCAAGGATTCACAATTTTCTTTGTTGTGGTACTAAGAAGCATCAAGTTTGCTGTTTGCTAGCGTTATCCTATTCAGATCACTATACAGTTCATTGTATTACCATGATTGCCTGGGGTTTAGTGGATGAGCACAATTTATTGCAGGTATTATACACTTTCTGAGTGTAAATCATGATTAAGATTGGCACATTGGATGTTCAATGCAAAAAGATCCCATGACGAGGATCCAAGTCTGGATTGCATCTCATTCAATTTAGAAAGCTTAAATCCTGGAATTACCCATCAAACAAGCAGCTGCGTGATTTTAAATAAACCTCCAGCCTGATTACATGAGCCCTTCCACAAGTTCCATTACAGAAGAGCAAACAACATTTCATTCCACGAATCCGGCACTCCAGGCAAACACCAGTGACTACAGTCTGAAGTGCGCGTTACCGACTCCATCCTCCTCTGGGTATCGCCAGGAATCCTAAACACCGATGGATGCCCATCCCTTCGAAGCTCAGACATGCTCGTGATTTCTTGAAGGTACACAGGAAAGCTCATCTTCTTCACTACTTCTCGTAGCACCACCAGTTGTGCGGGAACTCTCGGCGTGTAGCCTGAGAATACCATTGGCTCCTTCTTCTTGTAGCATTGCCATCCATTATCCCTGCAAAATGCAGTACATTAACATGATAGTATTACAAATTGAGCAACATTTCAAGTCAAAGTATTACCGGTTGTGGCGAGCAGAGAGGCTTCGAAAGATGACTCGAGTTCGCTGAGGGTCTAGATTCAGGTCTACCCACTGAGCCCATGTTGTGAGCCCTTTCTCGTAGGCAACAATCGGGTTCAAGTCAGTGAATAGACTATCACCTTCTGAGTAGTAATCCCATCTGCATGCAAACGCTCTTTCCTGTTATCAAAGATCATATATATATATAATTATAACGCGATCGAGGAAATGGTAGAGTCCGTAAATTCTTACGAGCTCCATTTTCCAGTGTGAGTCCACCAGTGAGCTGAATCAAACACCAGAACGTCAACATCCCTCCAGTATTTAGCATTCTCTTCAATAGAATCCAGACGTAGAACTCTCTTGTTCTGCGCATCTTCCTTCAGTTCTACAAGAAGAGGAGCCCAGAAGAACTCGATCGATGCCTCGAAGTCCTAGTAATTTTCATTAGGCGGTTCGTCATGATTCTGAAAGCAAATTGAACACTAGAAGTAACTTTATTTGGTATTACCAGCGCGTGAAAAGCCATAGATGGACCATCAGAAGAAACCAACTTCATCTCAATTGGGATCACTGCTTCAACCATGCACACTAGAGACTCCCACTGGTTCCTCATTATGGAATCCCCTACAAGCATCACTCTCTTCCCTCTAATCCTCCCTAGAAAATCTAGCGCATTGAACCTAGCACCACAAACAGCAGCATCTTAATGCCTGCTCATTAGCAACCGAAAAAGTATCCAGTGATCGATCCCGATTCATGGTATTAGCGATGCACCAAAGTGATCTCTACCCTTGGATCATGACACAAAATCGCCAAGTCCACTGATCCAACGAGAGACATCCATTAGATGCACCCTTAATACAATGGAACTGGGGTCACTGTAGGGGCTTAACATCTGTTACCTTGGAATTAAGCAGTGGTGAGGCTTCCACCTCCACTTCTCATAATCTGAATCCGGCCTGCCATTTCTCCGGCAACTATATTCAGTACTGAGATAAGGGCAGCTCGCATCATAGAGAGGGTAAGAAGCGTCATAAACCCATTCACCGATAGACAAGTCGCAATTCCGTGGCAATGCTCGGTGAGTCTGAACCAGATCGACCCCATCCTCTTTCGCATCGGTCCAACCAATCAATTCCGAGTCTAAACTGGCAAAAGCAGGCTCCATACAGAGCCATAGCGTAGTAATGCAGATGAGAGAATGAAGTCTGTGTATTTGGTTCACATTCATTTTGCACAGAAATGTAGTCCAATATAGTCCAGGGGCATGAGAAAGTTATATAGATAATGAGCTTAATTTGTATGAACGGGACTTTTGCCATGAGTTGCGGTGAAAATGTGTGAGATTGATCGATCATGATTTTGTTGGGCCTCGCCTGAGGTTGGGTGATCTCATTGAGATGCTTAGTGTGCTTGCCTTTAGTGTTGGGTAGCTAAAAGATGAGGGGCATGGGTTGTTTATAATTATGGACCCATTTTTATTCATGATTGTGTTGGCTAAAAAGGTGGAGTGAACTTTACTTAAATTGATTGTAATTAAAGACCGAAGGCTAAATTGCGGTGAGTTTTGTCGTTAAAACTAAATTAATGGATCCGGGCCCCGAATAAACTCTAAGGGCGTGTTCATCAACCTACAAAAATGGGATGAGTTTAAACTTGGTCTTATTCTGAGATGAAATCTGATTGGGAAAAAGTGGGCCAGAATTGACCTAGTTTTCCCTGGGCAACAAAAGACCGGTTAAACTTGTTCTTTTTTGATCCAGCTCCCTCATGGATCAAATTAAAGATAACTAGTTCTTCTTAAAACTGGGTCAGGATCAGTCTTGACCCAGTTTTGAGAAGACTGCCAAACTAACCCTAGTGATCATGCATATAAATAAGCTCAGCTAAAGGAAAAATTCAACCGATTAATCAATCCTCCTGATGGTGTGAGGGCTTGAATTGGAGCTCTCTCTCGGATAGAATTGTAGTGTTTGGCAAGTGTATGATCCTATGGTTGAAATAGTCTCGACCACTAGATTAATATATTTGAGGTAGGGATGCAAAAAAAATATCGACTAAATTATCAAATTGGTATTAAAAATAGTACTCAATGGCCAGACTAGTATTAAAATTATCTTCGACACCAATAATGTATTTAAACTTATACGATGAGACAAATAGGCACAAAAATAAATTTCCCGACCATTTTTTCGGCGACACTCAAGTAATCTGCCACATTTGTTTAGGTGGCATATATATGATGATGTGATAACTATAGTTAACCTCAGTCAATCCATTAAAAGGAGGGATTTTCAAATTAGGGTAAAAGTAAAGATGAAATTTTCTTAATTTGGCACTTCTTCTCCTTCTTCGTTCAAATTGGGAGTTCTTCATTGCTTGAGCTAAAGAATCCAGGTTCTCAAGCAATGGAGAAACCCAAATTTAATAGAAGAAGGAGAAGAAGCCCCTGAATTAAAAGCTCCCTCTTTTTTTACACTAATTTGAAAATATCTCCCTCTAACGGTTTGAATAAGGTTAACTACCATTGTCATGTCATCATAAATATGTCACATAAGCATCACGTAACAAATTATATGAGTGGTTGCTGGAGAAATTGTCCAAAAGTTTATTTTTTAGGCCTATAATTTGTCTCATCGTGTGCAAGTTTACATGTCTTATTATTGACGGAAATAATTTAAATACTAATCTAGTCATTGGGTATTACTTTTAATACTAATCTAGTAATTTAGCCAAAAAATATGTGTTACAGACGAACTCTATTAAGTCAAAGACTCTCTATTAAGCATCTTTTATGTTATTTCGTTAATAATTATGTTGAATCATCACACTTTGTTTGCCTTCTTTTTTATTAATCACCAATAAGTTCTTTATGCCTACCAACTTTAGGCTACAAAGATTAATAACTAATAAAACATATTGGCTATCTATCTTCTATTCATTGAGCAAATTAGAATACACAAGCCTACATATGATATATTTGATTGACTACAGAAAAGTTTGATTCCTTATATAAAATCCATATTAATTTGTCTTTTGATTGAGATTCCCTATTGGATTGAAAAACTGACTTATACAATCCCCATGAACTGAGATATTTAAACGATGTCTTTATATTGGCTTGTGATTTCATCTTGCTATTATAGCTTTTGTAATTTTGCATCTAATAACAATTGTTGCTATTCCGCCAAAATATCAGACATTTAACATTAATTTTTTATTTTAGTGACATTTGTAACTTTCGTGCAGTCTCCTTCGTACATGATATATTATTTACCATAAGTAAATAATAATAACATATTATTTACTAATATATTTACTAGTCCACTCTAAATAAGACAGCGGGTCGTATTCTTACTTAAGGAAATGTTGTGAATACAAATCATAATGTTCTTTTTTCTATCAAAGGAAAGAAAAAGAAATGAATCTGACACAAAACACCTATAAAGTGATAAAAAAAACAAGTGACATATTTGCTTTCACCTACTTCTAAACTCCCTCTATTTGTCATCCCCAAGCAAAAGAGACTGCACCATGGAATCAGCCATCCCATCTGCAAGAGGAAACATATGCCCAGCATCCTGCAACTCGTGATATCGAACCCAAGGGAGTTTTTGGCTTAGATACCGTGACGTGATGACTGATACTATTCGGTCTTCTGCACCGTGCCACAAATGAACTGAACCTTCGCCATTTGGAAACGGGTTCTCAAGATCCGTTGGGTCAAACTCCCAGTGCCCGAAACCCACCATCATGTCGCGGTGCAGGGAGTTATACTCTCCTTGTTGCAATATCTGATCCTGTGTGATTTCAAAGCAACAAAGAAAGAAAACTATATTGGAGGTTTTGCATGTTTGCTTTATTGTATATGAACTTTAATTTATAAAACCTGTTAATATTCCAATGGCAATTTTAATTTTTACAAGGATAAATTACTAATAGACCCTATGTAGTATTGTTGTTTTGAACTTACTACCCTTCCAGTTTATTTGCAGATAGATGCCCTAAGTGATTTCTCGACTCTTTTACCTTCAGGGGTTTTATTTGTCAAAATAACACTCCAATTGTAAATCTAATTTCTACAAGGGTTAATTTAAGAATAGACCTTCAGGGGGTTTATAATAAACCTCTTAATATTCCAGTAGTAAATCTATTTCTTACAAGGGTTTTAATTAAGAATAGAGCCTCTGTAGTATCGTCGTTTTGAACTTACTACTACTATAGTTTATTTGCAGGTAGAATAGAATAACATTTTAAGCTCAAAACAATTACAGGGGTCTATTAGCAATTGACCTTTTCAGAACCCAAGAGGTACAGAATGGGTATAAGCCAAATATACAAGGTACGATGCATCACTCATGAAAATGTATGTATCAACACCGATTGTTTCTGAAAGCAGTTTGGTTTTAGAGTTCATTTATTAAGGTAGATCAAACTTCGATTTAAGTGCAGCATTTCTAGGACAAAATTTCTCAGCTAAAACTTTTAAATTACAATTTCAAAATCAGAAAAGTCCACTTCGGCTTACATCTACCCAATGTTAGATATGACAAATAGATATTAAAAAATATCTTCAGATACAAGAAAAATGATGTCCCTAGACTAACACAAGTCGAGAACAACAGTGATAAATGAAAATTGTAGATATGGGTATGTTGAGTCTGTTTTATCCTCATGTCATTCTTTGTTATTAATGAGATAGATGGGGTTTGAGAGTTGTACCTGATAGTGAGGTCTACTTATAAACTTGGATAAAACTTTCAGGTCCCCAGGAGAGAAAAGTTCAGGACGCACAGCGATAACACTAGAAGCCGGAAACCATTTTTGGGTATTCCACCAGTAAGTCAACCAAGGAAGATGGTGAGCAACTCGGACAGCCCATTGATCGGGTAAGAGTTGCTCGTCCCAGGCCGCTTTTGATACATTGGCAACTGGCGCAAGAAGTGCTGCGCCTGCAAGCCTGTGGTGTTTTAGTAACCAACATTAGAAAAAGAAATAAAATGAAACAATAGATATAGTTTGATAATGTGTAGCAAGTATGCATCCAAGCTTGAAACGACAGATAATGTGTAGCAAATATGCATCCCAGCTTTTCATATGTAACATGTCTAGCTTTTCATATGTAACATGTCTGATAGCATTACAGATCTAGGTGATAAAATTCTCTACGTCAAGCTCCTTTTTTATTTGCATATCTGAGGTATAAAAACCATAGCGACTACATCGGAAATAATATTCTCACAATCAAAATCCCATTTTCATCAAGGATACAAAAACTATACTATTTTTCAGAAAACCATAGCAGATGACATAAATCTCCTAAATTAGCTGAGTTGTGAATATTGTGTGGATAATACAAAAACATATCTACACGATCTAGAGACATTTCGTCAGCACTGTTGCTTTTGCTATTGCTTTATAGTCTGACTTTTAACTTAACATCTTCTAAAATGACTATTTGTCCAATACAGTAAATGAAAAAAAGAGAAAAAATTCATACTGAATTTTAGATAATATCCTCCTAATGTAGCCTTATCCACTGCTGAATTAGGCTTCTCTTTTTTATTTAAAAATAGAATTAAAATTTTGACACTGAATTCTTGACACTGGCAAAGGTGTTTAAGAAACCAGTTATGTACAAGTTCGAGTCATACCTGTGAGGGATGTATTTCAGGCAACCCCAAATAACCTCTCCTCCCATTGAAAACCCGATCACATAGAATTTAGACCCGAACCCCAACTGATCAGCAAGTTCTTCAATATCCAAAGGTGTACTCTTCTCAGTCTTCTTCTCATCGGGATCACTCTCTCCATACCCTGCTCTATCAAAAGATACCAAATAGATTCCCAGTTCTTCAAGCACTTGCTGAAAGATAATTAAAAAAAACTCACCAAAATTAGCTTGATCTGATCTACATAACCACAAAGAACAGAGGAAAGAGACGATACCTGAGATATAGGAAGGGTATCGTGGCGGCAAGAGTAGAATCCATGAACGTAGATGATCTTATAATTAGCCTTTTCTTTTGGGACACCAGATTCTAAGTACGCTAAGTGCCTTCCATCCTTAAGCTTAATCCGAGATGCAGTAACTGGTGGACCTTCTGGCGATCCACAGATCTTAGGTGGTGGAGGCTGAATCGAACGGTAGGTCCATGCTGCTAAACCCACCAACAAAATTGCTGATAAATTCTTTAAGATAGCTGAAATGCCAATTTTAAATTCGTTAGTTGTGGAGAATAAATAGATACTTTAATATGACAGATTACCAGATGATGCCTGTTTCTTCTAGAGTACAGCAGCTTCTCACGATATATGTCAGATTTAATTCAAATCATGCACTTATGCCTACTTGACTGTGTATTTTACGAAATTGTTCAGAATTATCATGAGTTCATTGCAAAGTCATCATCAGGGAAATTAACTCCATGATAATTTGAACCAGTTATCCTTTGATTGTCACAAGCTAGATACTTGCATAGTCAAAGATTCCACATACATATACTATGTAGGCAATATTTACTCACAGAACTTATGGACATGACATTCACAAGCGCAACTATGGTCATCCAAAATATGGTCTCTCTTTATTTTGTTTATTTTCTGTACATGATGGACATATCTACACAGTGCTTAATTTGTTCACCATTATATTATTAATGGAAGGGAATTTTTCTCTAAAAGATGGTCAATAGGTGGAGTTCTCCACCTTGTACTGAAACATAGTAATTAACCGCTACCTGTCATCGGAGAAAATTCACAGAATTTATGATGACATCTTGCATTTCAATAAAATGCGCATGTCATTATACTTTCATGTGTTTGGTGCAGAGTCACGCCCTCACGTCACAGAAACGAAATGTCCTGAGAGAGAGCCCTGGCTTTTGTTGTCACAAAAGCACAAGTCAACCTCTATATTCTTGTTTCTCAAAGAAAACTAGAATAGATATTGAAATTATTATTTCTCAAAGGAAACAAGAATCGAAAGTGATATATTTCATCAAAGTAAAATATACACTCTTCCTCTTATCTATTCTAAGACTGAAATGTCGAGGGAACCTACAAGCTATAGCAACACACAGTAAAAGACGAGACAACAGATTTACGTGATTCGGCAAACTTGCTTACGTCCACGGGAGGGGGTTTTCACTATGAGGAGAATACCAAACTATTACAACTTTTCTCTTTCTCTCTCTTCTTTTTCCTCTCTACTCACTCAAGAGAATTTTCCCCACTTATTTTCCCCCCACACCTTTCTCTTCTCTCTTCCTCTCTATTTATAGACAAGAGAGAGGGATGGATGCCTTGCTGGAACCAGCTCACCAAGGAGAGCACGGAAGTATAGGGGGGCTGAGAGCATGGGAGCAATATAGGGGGGGCTGTGAGCATGGGGTACTTGTGTCCCCTCATGCTTGAGTCCACTCAAAGCATGGGCCACAGGTCCACTCACAATTCTCCACCTCGTTCATCATTTGATAAATCTTAAATTTTGAACGAACACCAGAAAAAACCCCACGAACATCACCAGAGAGATCCAGGTCAAAAAACCAGTCAAACTAGCTACGCCACTATACTACGACTGCCTACGAACCGTCCACCGGGATCAAACTAATCGTAGTTCTGTAATTATTCCCCAACATAGTCTCCACATCACCTCCATCACCGCCTCGCAGGGCCATGCCCTCTTGGGCAAATCAACACAGGTTGATATGAAGCAAGTCCAAGCAATGTTGGAACTTGCTACCTGTGACCACCTTGGTTAACATGTCAGCGGGATTCTCATTCGTATGCACCTTTATGAGAGAAATACCACCTTCCTCTATGACATCCCGCACAAAATGATATCTGACGTCGATATACTTGGTACGAGCATGATGAACTTGATTCTTCGCCAAGTGAATCGCACTTTGACTATCGCACCACAAGTTCACACTCTTCTGCTCAATCCCCAAATTTCTAGAAGACCCCACAACCACAATGCTTCCTTCACTCCCTCTGCCATGGTCATGTACTCGGCCTCTGTTGTAGAAAGTGCCACTGTAGCCTGCAACATCGATCGCCAACTAACTGAAGCCCCATGTATTCTGAATACATAATCAGTAGCAGATCGTCGTCTATCTAGATCACCCCCATAATCTGAGTCCACAAACCCGTCGATCTGACATGTATCTCCACCAAAACACAGACCCGTATCTGTGGTACCCTTCAAGTATCTCAGAACCCATTTCACCGCTTCCCAGTGCGTCTTTCTCGGATTCGCCATGAACCTGCTGACCACACTAACCGCCTGTGAAATATCTGGACGTGTACACACCATGGCGTACATCAAACTGCCAACTGCACTAGCATAAGGAATACGTTCCATGTATGTCTTATCTTCCGCTATAGTGGGAGATTGTTTACCTTAGAGCCTGAAGTGTGGAGTCAATGGAGTCACCACCGACTTTACACTTTGCATACCGAACCTCACGATCACCCGATCTATGTAGCCCTTCTGACTCAAGAACAATCGTCGATTCGTCCTCTCTCTTCTAATCTCCATACCCAGATTTTCCTAGCAGCGCCCATGTCCTTCATCTCGAATTCTTTACCAAGTTAAGATTTTAGTCTATCTATCTCCACCCTGCTCTTAGAAGCAATAAACATGTCATCCACATACAAAAGAAGATAGATATAATCACCTCATCGAAGCTTCCGAATGTAAACACAACAATCATAGTCACTTCGAGAAAACTC
Source organism: Asparagus officinalis (assembly GCF_001876935.1). NCBI lineage: Eukaryota > Viridiplantae > Streptophyta > Magnoliopsida > Asparagales > Asparagaceae > Asparagus > Asparagus officinalis. Next base: position 655,603 of record NC_033802.1, on the reverse strand, counting down.
ATACTTTAGCATGAATGAGTCAAATCGCTTGTACCACTGTCGAGGAGATTGCTTCAATTCATAAAGTGACTTCCTCAAGCGACATACATGATTCTCCTTATCCTCAACCTTATAGCCTTCAAGTTGATGCATGTAGATCTCTTTATCCAAGTCTCCGTGCAAGAATGTTGTCTTGACATCGAGTTGTTTCAGCTCAAGATCACAATGAGCAACAATACTCAATAGCACCCAAATAGATGTGTGTTTCACCACCGGAAAAAATATCTTATTGTAATCAACACCCTCTCTTTGTGCAAACCCCTTAGCCACTAGGCTCGCCTTATTCCTCGTACCACCGAGCTCTGAAGGGTCTTCCTTTCTTTTATATAGCCACTTACAACCTATAGCTTTCTTTTCTACGGGCAATGGGATCACCTCCCATGTTTGATTCTTCCGGAGAGATTCCATCTCTTCCTCCATCGCAGCCAACCAACTCTCGCTATCTTTATCCCAAATAGTTTCTTTGAAGGAGACCGGCTCATCTTCCTCCACCGAGAGTGCGTACTCAATTAAATTAACCTGCCCATAGTGCTTCAGGGGTTGATCAGCCCCCAGCTTCTGTACCTGCTTGTATGCTCGCCTTGGCCTAGTGGAAGCCAAGCTATCCTCGAGCTGTTGTTGCTGAACCTTCTCCTACTCAAGCTCATCATCTACCTGATTTTTCACTTGAACACGACTAGAACCTGGTTGGTCTTTAGGTTCTACCTCAATAACCTAGGATTTCGAATTCTCATCAGTCTCAACACCATCATCCTTGGGTACCCTAGCAATCATGGACTTCTCATCAAAGGTAACGTCTCTGCTGATCACGAACTTCGAATCTTCTGTACACCAAAGACGGTAGCCTTTTACGCCCTTTGCATACCCTAAGAAAATTACCTTTTTAGCCCTCGCGTCAAACTTTCCCTCGTTGACGTGATAGTAGGCGATACACCCGAAAATCCATAGCCTCTCATAATCTGCATGCTCCCCTGACCACACCCGATAGGGTGTATCACCGTTCAATGTCGAATGTGAAGATCGATTCACAATATAGCAAGTTGTAGCAATCGACTCTGCCTATCATTCTTTGCCCAAACCAACATATGATCGCATATTCACTGCTTTCTCCCGCAGTGTTCGGTTCAGTCTCTCCGCGATCCTATTTTGCTGTGGTGTAGATCTTACTATCCAGTGTCTGGCAATCCCCTCCTGATCACAGAACTCCTTGAAAGCACCGTCTGTATACTCTGTATCGTTATCAGATCTCAGTGTCTTTAATTTCTTACCCGTCCTGTTCTCAACCATCGCCTTTCACTTCTTGAATGTCTCAAATACCTCATTCTTATGCTTCAGGAAACAAACCCAAGCATACCTCGAATGATCATCTATGAATGAGACAAAATATCTGGAACCACTCTTGAAAGTTGTCGAAGCCGGACCCCAAACATCCGTATGCACATAATCTAGTATCCCTCTGCTCTTGTGCTTGCTCATCGGAAACTGGACCCTGTGCGCCTTTTCATACACACAATCCTCGTAAAAATCCATGTAATGTTTCTTCAGATTCTTTAGCAAACCCTCTTTACCAAGCAGATCTAGACTCTTCTCTGACATGTGCCTAAGCCATCTATGCCATAACCGTGTGTGCTTACATGGGTCTCCACCACTTTCATCAGTTCCAACCGCTGCATCTCCTGTCACCGTCGTACTCAAGAGAGTATATAGGTTGTCGTGACGAATGCTCTTCATCGCTACTAAGGAACCCCGAACAACCCTCTTCACTTCGTTTTCTGTTACAATCTTGTAACCCCCGGAGTCCAAAGCACCAACTGAGATAAGATTCTTCCGCAAGTCTGGAACGTGCCTTACATCCGTCAAGGTTTGAACCACTCCATCATACATCTTGATCTTGATATCACCAAGCCTCATTGTTTTACAAGCATGGTTATTCCCCATCAATACGGTTCCACCATCAATGCTCTTGTAGGTAGTGAACCACTTCCTATTTAGACACATGTGGTAAGAGCAACCAAAATCAAGTATCTACTTCCCGGAGGTATCCTCTCATCCGTGACGATATAGCATTCTTTATCACTCCCTTCCTCTGAAGCATAGCTCACTTCTTTCTTGTCTTCTCTTCTCTCAGTCTTGTTGTTATTCTTCTTCCCACCTACTCTCCTGTTTGGACAGTCGACCTTAAAATGCCCAATTTTACCGCATTTGAAGCACGCTTTTCCCGCAAGAGGTCTCGATTTAGGTCTAGACTTTCCTCCCTTATCTTTTCCTCGCTCATTGCTCCTTCCTCTAGCAAACAATCCTTGCGCTTGTTCTTTGTTACCACCAGTAGTCATGTCACTGGTTGCAATCTTCCGAAGATCATCCGCTAGAAGCGTCATTCTAGTCTCATCCATCGTTAAATTATCTCCCACAAGCATCAGTATTTGCACCAGGTTCTCATAAGATTTCGACAGAGATAGTAGTAGAAGCGCCTGATCCTCGTCTTTTACAGTCACATCGATGTCCTTCAAATCCGATATTATCCTATCGAACTTGTTGATGTATTCCCGGATTGATGAGCCTTCCTTCATCTTGTAAATATACAATTTGGATTTTAAATAGATCCGGTTCGTTAGACTTTTTGTCATGAAAGTGTTCTCTAACGTTAACCATACGCCCGCAGCCGTTTCCTCTCCATCCACCAAGAAAGCCACATCCCTTTCAAGACATAGGATAATCGACGTTCGTGCTTCCAAATCTAGCTCTTTCCAATCCTCATCACACATGTCCTTGTGCTTCTTCTCTTTTCCAGCTAAAGTTTTGTGCAACTTTTGTGAAATCAACGAGTTTTTCATCTGCATCCTCTAATAGGAGAAATCATTCTTCCAATTGAACTTTTCGATCTCGTACTTTCTAACTTTAACTGTTTTACTTATTGACGTCATTCTCCGCTTGTATAAATAAATCCGCTTCTCTCAGGAATTTTCAATAAATACATTGTGTTCACCACACAATAATCAACCACCACCTCAGATCAGTAGCTCAACCACCGTCAATCTGAATAAGCGCTCTGATACCAATTATTGAGCGCAGAGTCACGCCCTCACGCTACGGAAGCGAAATGTCCTGAGAGAGAGCCCTGGTTTTTGTTGTCATAAAAGCACAAGTCAACCTCTATATTTTTGTTTCTCAAAGAAAACTAGAATAGATAGTAAAATTCTTATTTCTCAAAGAAAACAAGAATCGAAAGTGATATATTTCATCAAAGTAAAATATACACTCTTCCTCTCATCAGTTCTAAGACTGAAATGTCGAGGAAACCTACAAGCTATGGCAACACACAGTAAAAGACGAGACAACAGATTTACGTGGTTCGGCAAACTTGCCTACGTTCACGGGAGGGGGTTTTCACTATGAGGAGAATACCAAACTATTACAAGTTTTCTTTCCTCTCTCTTCTTTTTCCTCTCTACTCACTCAAGAGAATTTTCCCCACTTATTTTCCCACCACACCTTTCTCTTCTCTCTTCCTCTCAATTTATAGGCAAGAGAGAGGGATGGATACCTTGCTGGTACCAGCTCACCAAGGAGAGCACTGAACTATAGGGGGGGCTGAGAGCATGGGAGCAATATAGGGAGGCTGTGAGCATGGGGTACTTGTGTCCCCCCATGCTTGAGTCCACTCAAAGCATGGGCCACAGGTCCACTCACATCATGACATATTACTGCTTACTTCTAAGATTAAAAAGAAAGTTAAATGAACTCTTCCTGGCCACGAAAATGCATTGACATTGCTATACATGACAACATCCCCAGCATTAAAATTTAAACCCGTGTCGTCTTAAAGAACACAAATGAGGATGATGATGGAGATGGTGATTTGAACCTACCTCCCATAGATGATTAAATTACCACGGAAATTCACATAATTTATGAAATTGTTTTAAGCATACTTCGTTGTCATTTGGTCCGCTCATTTACTCAGCTTGCATCACAATTTAGGTTGATTAAGACCCCATTTAGCAAAAGGGGATTTTTTATTTTTTTATTTATTTCTTATTTTTTATTTTTTTATTTTTGAAATTACCTCAAAGAATTGAAAAGTAAACTATCATAGAAAACTATGGGAAAATAAATCTCTTTAAATGTTGTAATTCATTGTATGCGAGCGCCAATCTCCTTATGATTAGGAAAAAGAGGAAGAAAAAAAAATCAATCCCTTCTTCGAAGAAAATATTTAGGAAAAAAATTTCAGAAATCACACGGTACATACGTATACGAAATATCAATGGGTTGCAGATAAGACCCAGATCTTAAAATATCATCCGTTCCTGTCCTTATAACTTACATAGCAAATCGAGAAGAAATTAAACATACCAAGAAAGTAACAGGGTTTTTTTTTTTTGTTTAATGTTAGAGAATAATTTAAGGAGAGGAGGAGGAGGAGGGCGTTGGATGAAAATATTACCAGGAGAAGAGGAGGAGGAGGGTCGTTTGGACATTTTGTTTCTGGTGTGAGACCTCGCTGATGCCGCTGAAACTTTCCTGCCGGCTGCTGCCATTGCTCCTCCAAGACTTTTCTCCTCTCTCTCTCTCTCTCTCTCGTCCTCCCTCTCTTTGCTACCAATGCAATTATCTAAAAATAAGAAATGGAGATGGTGAAAATTTTCAAGTAAACGATGCACGTGCTGTTGAAGTAATATTAAGGGTAAAAATGTAATCTTACTTGAGGATCGGTTTGGATAAGGGGAGGGCAGAGGGCTGAGAGGGGGTGGAAAGTAAAAACGGTGGAATGCCTTCATTTGTGTTTGGATGGACAACGAGGGGATGAGAGGATACAATATAATATGTGTTTGTATAGAGTATCGGATAGGAAGGGAATGGTAGCTACTTGACTAGTATGTTTTTTTAGGGGCTGTTTGGTTCGTTTCCTTGATATAGAGAAATGCAATTCCATGTAAAGAAACACAAGTTTTGAGTTTTCCAAACTTTTTCAAGAAATAGATCGTTTTGCTTTGGTTCACACATAAAAAATGGTGGGAAACCAATGTATTTATTTTTCTTGTGTTTGGTTCACATAGAAAAAAAAGGAAAACTTTTGTAAACAAAACAGAGAAGGAAAAAAATCTGACGTGGCAGAGTTTTTATCAATTTCACTTGGTTGCGGAAGGAAATCGGAGAGGGAAAAAAATCTTAGTTGGCGGCGATTTCAGCAGAGTTTTCTCTCTTCCATTCGAGCGAACCAAAGCGGCACAAAGAAATGGACGAAAACAAAAAAGCTGACGTGGAGGGCTAAAAATCTGACGTGGAGGGGTTTTCTAAGTTTTCCACCCCTTATAATAGCGAACCAAACAGCCCCTTAATAAAATAGGAAAGAACGCCTTTTGATTTTCTTATATATGGTAATATTTGAATTTTAAGAAAATTTCACTTGAAATCCCTCCCCTCCCCTGCTAATCTGTCCACTTTTAGAGGATTAAGAAAGTAGCTGAATTTTCTAATTTTCATCCTCCCCTCTTCTACCCTCCTTTTGCTAACTAAAAAGTGTAAAAAAACACAATGCTACGAGGGTTAGTATTGTAAACCTCCCCCTCTCTCACCATCCCCTGCTAAAAAAACTCTATCCGAACACTAAAGAAATGTCATTTCTTCATAACAAGTTGGTTAATCTTTAATGGTCTCTTAGAGCATCTCCAATGATATACTCTATATTTAGAGGGTTTGAAGAGAATATTCTTCAAGATTCCTCAAATATAGAGGGTTTGTAAAAGTTGTGCTCCAATGGTGCCCTCTATATTTATATGAATTAATCTATCATTAACAAACTAATAATGTAAATAAAATAATTAAAACTTATCATTTTTTGTACAAAAATTATACCTTTAGAACCGTCTCGCTGAAACATTTTAAATGAGATTAATATTGAATATTTTTAGAGTTATTTTTAAATTAGTTTATTTTAATATAATAAAATAAAAATATTTGTTAATAAAATATTTTTAAAATTAGTTTATTTTAAGACGATTCCTCGCTCGACATAGGAAAATCCAAGATCGGGAGGCTCACTTTGAACTTCGGAATGCACTTATTGAACATTTATGGCAAAGACATGGTAATGGAATAATATATTTTTTTTTAAGCTTGATGTATTTTAAATTCTCTGTACTTCAATATTTCATAATGATAAATTTAAAATTAATATTAAAAGTATTAAATATTAATCTCACTTTGAAGGTTTCGGCAAGACAATTTCAATGATATAAATTTTATTTAAAATAGACGAGTAAATTTAAAATTATATTAAGCTAAATAATTAGTTTAATTATATTTAAGGATACAATTGGTATTTATGAAAAGTTATAATGAGATGGGAAGATAAAATTAGAATTAAAATATATGAATAGTATTATAGAGGGCACCCTCTATATGAGCCCAAACCCTTCAAATATAGAGGGTTACTGTAGCACCCTCTTAATATAGAGGGTGCTACAGTTGCACCATTGGAGCCAATGGTATTCCATTTATAGAGGAATGGAGTACCATTGGAGATGCTTTTATATGTTTTATATATGTACTTGTTAAAAAACAATGAGAGGTGTACAAAAAGTGAGGAAAGAAGGACATTTATCCATTCCTCAATGTAACATTAGGGGTAAATTTGGAATCTCACATCCAACCAATGACTCTCTCTCCCTCTCTCATTTAAAAATAAAAATATCAAATTTATAACTTTCTTAGGGTGCGTTTGGTTCCCATTTTTTTCTGTGAATCACTGACACAATGTCAGAAATGTGTTAGATTTCATCCCAAAACGCTTTTTTTTTGGCGATTTGGGGTGAAACCTGCCACAGATGGGACACTATGGCAGGCTTTCCCCTTCTTTCACCCTAAAAAATCGGAACCAAACAGCCCCTTAGAACCTTGCTTGAATGCAAAGAGTAAAAGTTATGACCTATTATGCAAGCAACATTAAAACCATACCTCATAAGTTCCTTGAAGAAATGGATTAGAACATTATTGAATGTTCTTGAATGCAGAGAAGAAAAGTTAAAAACCTATCTTGCTAGAAGACGTTGAAACTATCCCAAAAACAAATTAAATTTTCCAAAAGACAATTATTTATATCTTCGGAGAAGTAAATTAAAAATAAAAAAACAATTTTTGCTCAATTTTAACTTTTAGAAATACTTTTTTGAATCCTGATAGTCCACTAAATATTAGACAACTGAGACTAAAGGAAAGTTTCATACAGAAGAGAGAAATATAATTTTATTTCGATTTTCTAAATCTAGATTATGATTACATCTATTATTTATTTATGTTTACAACATAAAATTTGGAAAAGATCATTTCAAAATAGTAACTACGTGCATTTGCACATGCAAAGATGCTAGTATAATATAAAATGCATAAAAAATATGAGAGTAATGATAACTACACTATAATTTATACGCGACTTCTATGCTGGGCACTGCCGGCTGTGCGTTAGTAAATGTTAATTATGTTGGAAAATGAAAGCTGCGTAGAACAATATTAACTTTTATAGTATCTAATTAACTTGTGAAAAAGCATCTTCATCTCCTGGTGTTTTTTCCCCATCCGTCTTTTCGTATTGTGAAACAAACAGACAATGAGGACTGAATCTAATTAACTTTTATAGTATCTAATTAATTTGCAAAAATAAACCTATTTTGCTAAATATTTAGCAAAATAGACCGTTTTGCTAAATATTTAGCAAAATGGACCTCTTTTTGGCCAACGGGCAAAAAAGAGGTCGATTTTGCAAAACAGACCATTCGAAATATATGGGACTAGTAGTCCCGTATGATTTAATGGGGGATTAAATCATACGGGACTACTAGTCTCGTATGTTTTAAATGAACTGTTTAGAAAAATCGATCTTTTTGGCCAACCGACCAAAAAGATGTCTATTTTGCTAAATATTTAGCAAAACGGTATGTTTTGTTAAATATTTAGTAAAATAGGTCTATTTTGCAAATTTTTCCTTCATAGTAATTGGCAAACCATCAAGGACAAATTTTTAAAACCGACCCCTTTGGGTTTTTAATTGCAAAAAACGACTCATTTCAATCTTATTTATAAAAACCGACTCACTTGGTTGAAACTGAGTCGATTTTTGAAAAAAAAATTTCCCAAACTTCACGGGAGTTCAACTCCCGTGGAGTTCAACTCCTGTGAAGTTTTGTTATGAGAAAAACTTCACAGGAGTTCAACTCCCGTGAAATTTCCCAAAAAAAATTAAAAAAACCGACCTGTTTTCAGCCAGGGGCTGAAAACAGATCGGTTTTTGTAAATATTTTTAAAACCGGTCGTTTTTTGCAATTAAAAACCCAAAGGGGTCGGTTTTGAAAATTTGTCCAACCATCAATCATTCAATATGGATCAAGTAGTTCAATTTTCTTTAAATTACTCAATTTAAAAAAGTTTACTTGATATATAAATTTTACCCACGCACATAATCTATTACTTCAAGGATATATGTATACGTGCTTCGCTTGTAATGTATTTGGATTCTGAATTTTTCTCTGTTGAGTTTCAAATGGTTCTGCGAGATAGACATCATCGGTTCTAATCTATCGCTCATGCTCGGCTGCCTTGAGTCGCCTTAAATAGCATGTATGCTATATCCACTCCCAAACAGTAATTTTGGGAGTTGGATTGCCGAAAATACCATTTTGATGTTGAGGGTGTTTCTGGAATGGACTTGGCCTGTTTTGGTCTGGGAGAAGGGTAATTTTGTCCTCACACACCCCCAAAGTTACTGTTTGGGAGTGTGAATAGTTGCACCCATCCGATTAAATTATTCTTAATTGGAGTAATTTATATATATTAAAAATACATTTTTTTTAGATATATAATATCGTGGGGCATAGTATGATATATTAAAAAGTACTTACTCCCTTATTGTTGCTGACCACAAAGTTTGTAAGTTCTGTAAACATTTTTGTTGTTTGCGCGTGTCGCTGTTGGAGAACAAGTCGAGCATTATTATTCTTCACGAGGGTTGCCTCTAGCGCGAGCTCTGAGGGTTTTTTTTTCTTCGTTTTTTATTTCAAAAAGAATAGATTTTTATTATTATTATAAATTTAGTGAAAATGCTCAAAAGAAAAATAGTTTCAAAATAATTTAAATTAATCTCCTTTTGAACTAGCTTACGAGTCCGAACTCAACCCCATAACTTTGACACATCACATGAATAATCATAAAATAATTAAATAATTTGGAAGTATCTGTCGATTTTTGTTCTTTAGCATTAAAGGTGGAAATCCACAACTATTTTTTCATTAATAAATAAACCCAACTATCAAAAAAGAATAAAATAACCGACCTTTTTGTTAAAAAAGCCAGCGTAGATATTTATACTTCGTACACGCTCCAAATATTCTAAAGAACTCAAACCTAAGGGAGTGTTTGGTAACTAACGCGTTTTTGCCGTTTCCTTTTTTGTCAAAAAAGAATGAAACATGTTTGGTGAATAAGATGGTTTTTTGACCTCACCCATTAAAAAGCCCAAAAATAAACATTTTTCTCAAAACAACAAAAAGATGTTTTGAGTTGCCGTGATTTTTTTTTCACCAAAGCTGATCCCCTTTTCTCCCCCCCAACCCTAACAGCTCGTTGCCACCTCCGACTCGTCGCTGCCGCCTCCAACTCGTCGCTGTCGCCTCCACGTCGTCAGCACCGTCGCTGCCGCCACCTTCGAGTAGTCGCCACCTTTGATTCCGATCAAGGTATCTTCTCACATGTTTTCTTCCTCCTCTCCACATGCCTTGGATCTGCTGCGGAATCATCTTTCAAGTTTCGTCTCCTTCGATTAGCTGGTTAAAGATTGCATTCCCCTTTTTTTTGCTGATTCTGATTTTAGCATTAGTAGTTATCCTAGAATCAATATGAGTAACTTTGACTCAGATTTCTATTAAATTGTTTCACGTAGCACGCAAACTTTTTGACTTATGTAACATATTGTGTAGTTGACAATTTCATCTTTCTGACTCAGCTTTTGTTCTTGCGTATGCATAAACTATAAAGACAATATATTTTTTTAATATTTCAATTTACTTAATCACATGAGTGTGCAAGTTTCTTGAGCAAATTCACTTTTGAAATTGTGGGTAATATCAAGATGTGTTTTGAAATTGATATATATTATATTGTAATATCACGGAAATACATTTTGAGCCTAATGCATATATATTATCAATGTCATTAGAATATGTTGAACAATTATTCATCATTGTTTCACGATGGTGGTGGCATATTATAATTTTTTTTAAAAAGATTTGAATTATAGGCATTAAAAAAAGCTCTCGAATGGTCATCGTCGACGATCGGTGACAGCTGACGGCTGTAGGCATCAAAAAATGCCTATAAGTTATCGCACATAACTCGAGATGAAGAGAAAACGATAAAAGTTATCATCCGAGTCAAAGAAAATTATCCAATGCCGAAGACTAATTACGGAATGCGTAAAAATACAAAACGACTAAAACAAGAGGGCATCACACAATTTCCGAGACAAAGAAGTTGTCTAGGAAACTATGAGATAACACATAGTTTTCGAGACAAGGAATTTGTCTCAGAAACTATGAGGCAACAAATAGTTTCCGAGACACGAAAACTATCTCGGAAAATATATGACAGGGTCACGACATTTTTTGACAATTTTCTCGAGATTTGTGCAGTCCACGTGGCTTCATATTTAGCTGCCAAAGTTAACGACCACAGAAAATGGCGGGGTAATTGGGCCGCATCCGGGCCCATCGTCCAAAAGGTCGCTTGAGATTACGTCTTAGCATCTCGATGTCGAGAGGAGTAACTTTTGTTACTTCACTCTCGATGTCAAAAGTTTTTGTCGCCAAAATAGTTGGGAAAAGGGGCTGTTTGGTTGTATGTTTTTACCATGTAAAAGGATGTAAAGTGTAAAAAAGTGGGTCCCAATGTCAGTTTTCATCACTTTCAATTGTTTGTTTGTAGTTGTGAAAATAGTGTAAAGTGATTTCATGAAAAAAAGACATGATTTTAGGAGAAAGCTAACATTGAAGTTAGAAAAAAATAATAAAAAATAATTCCAACCAATATGATCATTTGAGTGGGGACCACTTTTTACACTTTCTAAACAAACAATTGAAGTTTCATTTTGCAAACCAAACAAGTGTTTTATGATTCCAATGGAATCAAAAACAAACAAAGAAAAGTATAAAAGTGAAATTGATGAGGTGGACAACAACTTTCCAAGTTGTGTCATAAATACACAACTTTACCAACAACAACCAAACAGCCCCTAAAGTGATTTCATGAAAAAAAGTCATGATTTTAGGAGAAAGCTAACATTGAAGTTAGGAAAAAATAATAAAAAATAATTCCAACCAATATGATCATTTGAGTAGGGACCACTTTTTACACTTTCCAAACAAACAATTAAAGTTTCATTTTGCAAACCAAACAAGTGTTTTATGATTCCAATGGAATCAAAAACAAACAAAGAAAAGTATAAAAGTGAAATTGATTAGGTGGACAACAACTTTCCAAGTTGTGTCATAAATACACAACTTTACCAACAACAACCAAACAGCCCTTAAGAAGCGCCGTGAGTAAAGTGTTCTTGAATTAGGTGGGGGTTGTTTTTTAGCAATTAAAATTGATCCACTGACCTCTTTACCCTTCATGGAAAACTTCAAACTACCATGTAAGAAAACTTGGCACTCTATTGAATGAAACCATCTTGAAATAAAAAAATGATCTCTAACGTTCTCTTTAAGTCAATGCTAATATACATATATTCTTGTATTAGATTTCTCTTTCATGTATGTTATAATGTTAATTTAGAGTGGATCATCCAAGACGCTATTAGCCAATTATGACTGCAATTAGTTAGAGATGACTAAGATCGTAGACTGGACCGAACAAAGATGACTAAGACCGTAGACTGGACCGGACAAAGGGGAGACAAATTCCATTAAATGGTGAGCGATGGGCGCTCGCAAAATTTAATGGGCTTCGTTCTAGGAAAACGCATTCGACGAATCACTCTGCACATATTTGACATAAACTAAGTATTTACAAGCCCAAAAGACGGCAATTTGGGCCGAAGGCTGTAAAGTAATAATATCTCATTTAGTGTATAAGTCTAGCCAGAGCCCAGATACTTTCGAGTCCAATATACAACAATTTGGGCTCAAGCCTGAAAGTAGCCTAACGAAACTTGGCCTGGCAAGAGCTTTTAGGTGCAAGAGTGAATCATGGCCTGGCCCACCAAAAAACACCATGCGCACTGATTTGCATTTCGTTTTAGAATATACTCCCATTAAAAGTACCACATAAAACCCACACTATTGTAAAATTTACAAAAGTCCTAATAATTTCTAACTAACAGTACATTAAAAATATAGGAATTACAAATATCTCCTATATAATTTATAATTTATGGAAAACACCCTTAAAGTTTTAAAAATTATAAACATACCCTTAAAATTTAAATTTTACAAAAAACACCCTGAGAATTTCAAACTCATTAGTAAATTGAAAGCATAGGAATTATAAATAGTCTATAAATAATTTACAATCTGTAAAAAATACCTATAAATTTAAAAATTATAAAAAACCCTCTAAAATTCATAATTTATAAAAAAAAACTATGAGAATTTCTAACCTATAGACACTAAAATGAATATGCAAAATTACAAACAATCTCCAAGAATTTAAAATTTTGCAAAAAAATATCTTATACCCTTTAAAAGAATAGGTTTAGTAAAAACATTTCATGGTCAATATTATCCTTAACTTTTTTGTAAAAAACATAACTAATTGAAAATCTATTAAATTTAAAATTTATAAAAAAATACCCTTAAACTTTAGTACATTACAAATTACCCCTCCAAAGTTCAAAATTTATAATGATTCTTTGTAATTCCTTTCTCCAAAATTTGAAATTTATAATGATTCTTTGTAATTCCTTGATTTCAATGTAATGTTTAATAGTTCTATGCATTTGTAAATTACAAAATTTTAGGGTGTTTTTGTAAATTTTAAAACTTTTGAATGTGTTTATGTTGTAGTTTTCTAAATTTTCATTGTGTTTTCAGTGTAATACATAGATACGTCAATTAATGATGATATTGAAGAGTAAGTCATTCATAAGATTATTAGGATATAGTTAAGTGTGCACATCACTATTCCTAGACAATATAGTTTATATATACAAAATTTTCAGACAATCTATATAGCGGTTAAAAAGATTTTGACTTTAATGTACTATTTTTATATATTATATTTAATGTGAACCCACCATATAGTTTTGACTGTGGTCATCATAATTTTAATATGTTTGATTGATTGACTATATATGTATATAGACAATAGATTACTTTACTTTCTCACATGAGCTAATATTTGGCGTTTAATAATTTAAATTATTACTTTTAAATTTAATATAAAGAAGAGCTCTAATAATATTTATTTATTTATCTACAGAATAATATAATCTCAAATCCTATTTTTTGCTTGAGATTGATTCCATAGTTACGCGTATCAAATTTGTAACTAAAATAATAACTATTTATGCTTAGATTAGGATGTGTTGTGGTGTTTCACTCGTCAAAGTGCAGCCATTTACCAGTAGCGGACATGTGTACTTTTACATGTAATGCCCCAATCAAATTGGCGGCTAAGACCAACAATGATCCCGACTTAGCCGACTCGCAGAGTCGACATCTTCTTGGGTTGACTCGAAGGGCGGTACTTATCAGTCCTCTTGTTGAAGACGACTCACTACTTTCTCACTCAACCATTTATTCGACCCCCTTGCGAGGTCAACTCGAGAGGTGTTACTTCTCGGTCAAATTAGAGGATGACTTCAACCTCGAGCCTCTCCCACTAAACGTGTCTGCATCGCATTTAATGATTGGCATGTATTATCATGCTTCTAGCCCCGATAGTCTTCATGACTCATCGGGCCACATCGACACCGCTATGCCTCCAATCGCTTTTTATTTAATGCTGAGATGATCTTTCCTCCAGTCGCCAGCAAACACCTATAAAGCAAGTGCTGACGCAGCCGCCAGCCCATGCTCCTTCAGCGCCATACTGTACTCAGCCACAATGACGGTTCTGCCTTTATACCACCGGTGTAAATAGAGGTACGATTCTAACATTGAGGAGGTCTAATCTTCTAAGATCTGATCCCTGACTTAAGCAATACATGCTAATTGCACTACAGCTGGTCTTCTGAGATCTAATCTCTGACTTAAGCAATACTTGTTAATCATTACATTAAAGAACTCACGCAGTTCTTCATTTCCCCACTCAAGTTCACCAGCTCACTTGATCGGCGGAACAACCACGGGGGAACCAAGCCCCGTCCTCTCACGAGCTATTATTTGTACAGGTTCAAGTTACTAGACTCGGAACCAGATATTCGGGGAAGGGAGCGGCCCCTCATTAACCTCACCCCAATCACCATTTTAATTGACCGTGTGATCACTCATCAACAAGATGATTGTAGTCGGTCACTCACTATGAAATTTTATAAAAATATATATCTTACTTTCTATAGCTATATGCACTGCTCATGGATATTTTATAAATTAGTTGTTAATTTGACATATTAAATTACTTTTCCTTTGTAAAATTTCTTCTTTGACTTTTGATTGTGTAATCACTATATCACCATTCTAGCATAGAAATGACCTCACTCTAAATAGCTTTAAGTCAATGTTTGAGTTGAACTGAACCATATACTATTGCTACTATGTGTATATATTTTTAAGAAAATCATATCAACACTTTTTAAACAGAAGAGAATATTCTAACATCTAATATTATAAAAACTAAATATAGTCAGTTGAGTGATTAGCAAAAGAGATATGACATCAGAAAAACGTGAATAATAAGATAAAGAGGAAAGGTAATAACATTGCCAACAGTACTAAAAATAGCAAACCATAATGTAAAGTTAACATATTTTGTAAAGCCCAACAACTGGCTATAATCATCGAGATTTCCATATATATATATATATATAAGTATGCTTATTACCCAGCACAAGTTTTTGTGCTTGATAGTGATGTGACATATTCCCCTCCACTCATTGAAATTGGCCCCACATTCACATGAGTTAGGGAGTGGTTGAGAATTGAAATGAGTAGATGAGAATATGACACCTCACTACCAAGCACAAATTTTGTGTTTGGTACCAAACATACCCATTTCTCTCTTTATACACACACACACACTTTATAATTTTTTAAAAAGAGTCATATAATCTTATATAATAAAATTAATTTAATACTGAATAGTAATATCGTTATTAGGAAAAATTCTTCATGAACCAATATAATTTTTACGATATATAAGCTATGCATTCTAAATTCTTATATTTTTTATAAAGCCAAAAAAGTTTGAATATGATCCTCTAACATGTTGCTCTCACAATAACAAAATTCACTTAGCAGATATAGATATTCTAGATGAGTTATATGACCTATATACAATACAATTACCCTAGGCAAGTGAGTTATAATAACATTTTTCATTCACATCGTTTGTGATAAGATTTGATAGAGATCTTGCATCAAAGAAAAAATAAATTTATATATTTAGCGCACATGGAGAAATATATCATAATCTCACTGTTCTAATTTCGCAAGAAAATAATTCTTCATACTTTCAGTTTTATTTCTGTGAAACAAAGAATGAGCTTTAAAATTGATTGAGAATATTAGATAATATAAATATGAGTAAAAACACAACTAAAAGTTAACGTGAATGAGTCAAACCACAACTAAAAGTTTAATGGACATATTGTAAGTAAATTTATATGCAAAATTCCATTACGAATTGAATGATCACCCATCTTTGAAGACTTCAAGATACTAATAAATAGAGATGTTATACTAGATTAATGTGTTTATAACTCACAAATCGTAGATTACGTGACCACAATCTGAGTTAAAGGAAACAATGACAATATTTCATTTGAGAAAAAGATTATTGAGTTGATGATCGGTTTTACAAAAAACTTTAGTTTTTTATTTTTACTCTATTTTTATTAAATTAAATAATTATGATATTCAATCACGTGCATTGCGTGTGCATCTCAACTAGTAGTTTGAAGTGAGCCACTTTCTCCCATGATTTATCCTGGCTGCTCCTTATAATAATGAACCAATAAACAACTGCTTAATTATATATCTACAAAAGTTATGCCATCATTTTAAAAAGACGGTTAATTTATTATTCTCGATCATTTAAACATGAATCTAAGCATATGGAATATTTGATTTTGACAGGAATGGGAAAGATACTGATTTTTGTACCAAGATAATTAGTTAAATAAAAGTACAATATGCATTAATGGTAGATAATACTTGGAAAGAATATTGAACCACTTTCTACCTGGGAGAAGATGCACACAATCATGATAACTCACTATGATTACTCTAATCTAAATATTAAACAAATGCATCACAGAGCTCACACATTTGTGAGATAAAATAAGATTTAGTAAGATTCATAGCTACACAAGAGCAAAAGAAATATTTTATCATCGTAAATAGCAGGTAATTTTTGCCCACATAGAGCTTTGCACTTTGGAGTGGCTCAGTTCCTTAACCTGAATCAATAATAAAGGTTTTCTAATAAATTAACTTGAGATCAAAGGTAAAATGTGCTCCCATTAGGTCAGTAGTAGCAAACACGTTGAACAAAGTATTTATATTTTGCATATGATAACCAGAGCAGGGAGAGGGAGGGGTTTTATTTTTATGTTTTTATGTTTTTTTTGGGGGGGCCGTACAGTAGTACGTGCATTGTATCTTTTACCAATATCCCTTGCAAGAACATGAACCCCCTTTAAAATGGTGGAACCTATTCTGATCCCTCAACACAATTTCATAGTTATAAACCTTGGAAACAACCTCACAAAAGGAATGACAATCACAACACACCCTCAAGTTCTTCACTATGTGTATAGAACTCCCTTCCTCTAAATTTAGAAGTCCAAAGGCAACTGCCATCTTCTCGCTATGAATACTAAGCAACCCTTCCTTCTCTCCCTCTCCTACATGAACAAGAACTTGTGTTACGTCTGGCTCATATCCTTCCATCTTCAATCTAGATATAACCTCCTCTAACTTGCTTAAAACAACCTCTCTACATCCAACCCCCATCTCTTTGCCCACAATGAACTCATGAACCTTGCCATGGATCATCACCGTACTACAACCCGGGACTTTTTGAACACGTTTCTCTCTCATCAACTCTCTAACCCTCTCGACGTCTTCCCATTGCTTATTCCTTGCATAAATATTTGACAAGAGCACGTACGAGCTAGAGTCTTGTGGTGCTAAATCTATAGCCTTCGTTGCTGCGTGCTCCCCGTAAGTCACAAGTCCATATTTGACACAAGAACTGAGGATGGATTTCCAAGCCATTGCATCGGGCTCCATTGGCATTGCCTCTCCTATGATTCTCATTGCTTCCTCTATTAGCCCTGCTCGCCCGAAAAGATCAATCAGGCACCCATAGTGCTGAAGTCTAGGTTCAATTTGATATTTGTCTTTCATTAGCTTGAAATAGTACAGACCTTCTTCTATCATGCCGCTATGGCTGCAACCATTCAATATTGCTATGAAGGTAATTTCGTCAGGTTGGATTTTGTTTCTCTCCATTTCTTCAAAAATCTCCAAGGCTTCTTGACCTAGACCATGGATTGACAAGCCCGAGATCATAGAGTTCCAATCACCCACTCGTCTCCCATCACATACGCTTCTAAAGACATTATAAGCATTGGTCACAAGCCCACATTTTGAGTACATATCAATAAGCGCTGATCCAAGCACCTCGGAATTTAACTTAATATTGCTTCGACGGAGATAGGCATGTACCCATTTGCCTTCTTCAGGAAAACCCAAATCAGCAACAGCTGCAAGAACATTAACAACGGCAGCTGCATCTGGCTCAACGCCAGAGCTCAACATCTCTCTGAACACCTCCAATGCTTCCTTCGGCCTAAAATTAAGCACGTAACCCGAAATCATCGTGGTCCAACTCACAACATCCTTTTCCTCCATGCTACAAAACAATTCCCTAGCGAGATCACACCTATTCCACTTCATCAAGCCATCAACCATCGAATTGTACGAAACCAAATCCTTCTGCGGCATTTCATCGAACACCCTGCGTGCAAAACCAAAATGCCCGGACCTGACAAAGCCCGAAACCGCCGAATTCCAAGAAACGGCGTCTCTCTGCGGCATTTTCTCAAAAACCCTCCAAGCGATTTCGTCCTCGCCCAGTTCAAAGTACGTTCTGAGCAGTGAATTCGATACGTAAGGGTCAAGCTGGAAGTGGGCCTTCAGGATTTGACCGTGGATTTGCTTGGCTTGCTCGACGGAGGAGTGTCGGCCGCAGGATTTGAGCACCGAAGGGAGGGAGAGTCGGAGGGTTTGGAGGTGGGGTGAAGATGAGAGCCACCGAGAGTAGAGATGGATCGTGAAGCCGTGGGAGGGCGAGAGGGCGACGAGGCGACGGAGGATGAGGGGATGAGAGGATGAGCGGCTGGACTTGATGATTTGGGCATGGATTTGGTTGAGCTCCGAAATCGTCTGGCATCGGTTAATGAGAGGAGCTGGTGAGGGGGGGACGGGGAAAGAAGAAGAAGACAACATAATATCACAAAAATTTTCAAATAAATTCTTCTTCTTCCTCCTCCTCCTCCTCCTTTTTCTCTTATTATCGGTTGGATGGGTGGGTGGGAGCTAATTAATTAATTAAAAGATTTAACGTAACTTTTTTTCCTCTCCCTATATACAAATGATTGTAAAACGATGATAATGATAATGATAATAATAATTATAATAATAATAAGATGAGAGATGAGATGTTTGTGAGGTTCAGATTCCCCTACGGCTTCACGAGTCAGAATAGGCTAGGAGCGCAATATAAAGCGGAAATTTAAAAAAAAAATAGTCAAATAAAGCAATACACAAATTTAGCCTGCATATATATATATATATATATATAGAAAAGTTACAGCTTGAATTGCAAACCAGCTAAGAAATTCAATAAAAGTTTATAACGAATACATAATACAATAACAGCATAAATATTAGCTTAAGAACTCGAGTTTATTAACGGGAGTAAAAAATGTAGCTAACAGAGTCAAACACACACACAGAAACACACGCCTACAGGCAATCGCACGCCCATGCATGCATACACACCCAAAACACGCGGACGGACATGATCCAAAACTAGACGCTCCTTTGATCAGCAAGAATCAAGATATGAAATCAACTTCTATTTCATCTAAAACCAAATATAAATTAATGGAAGAAAATGGAACACTCAATTGGAGTACACGCGCGCGCGCGCGAGAGAGAGAGAGAGAGAGAGAGATTGAGAGATTGTGTTAGGGATAGAACTTATTAGACTTATATCTCTGAAAAAAGCCTTTTAGACAATGTTCTAGAAGACAATTTATTATTGAACCAAAAGCTAATAAGTTAGTTCATGTTTCACTAAGTGAGATTATAATCAAAATAATTCAGATGCCTACTTATCACTGACTCATGTCTCCCAAATTGCTGCAAATTCTCTGCTTCATCGGGAAACTCATTATACCCCGCATGATATGAAGAAACGGCAACGAGGATCAGGAAAAACGAAGATTGCGTTTTTGGTTGCAGATCGGTCGACCGCGAGCTTGAGTCCGGTCGACCGAATCCCTGCACATTACAGTGCTCAGAAAACACTGTTCGGGTCGGTTGACAAGCTAAGCCTATGCGGTCGACCGAATGTTGTGGAATTTAACAGGGTCAAAATTTGACCCTCTGGCCGGTCGATCGCGAGCATAGTCTCGATCGATCGGATCGCGGTTATGGACCTGGTCCGTTTTCCCCAGTTGGTTTTGGATTCCTACTTGATATAAATAGGAACATGACGTTTTCTAGGGTTATGTGAGAGATTGAGAGCTGAGATTTGAACATTAATTGTTTGAGCACTTAGAAAAAGGAGAATTTGTGAGAAATTTGAGAGTTTTGTTTGAGGGTTATTTTGTGAGATTATTGAGTGATTGTAAACCATGTTTGTACTCTCTATTAGTGAAATCCTCCCTCTCCTTGCCTCGTGGACGTAGGCACATTGTCGAACCACGTAAAAGTTGGTGTCTTGCTGTGTGGTGCTTGTGTTTGGTTGTTGATTTGTTCTCCTATCTTGTTCATGTCCTTTGATTCCACTGCGCATAACAAGTGGTATTAGAGCTCCAGGTTGGTTTGGGGTTCAATTTGGAGGAGAAAGCTAGAGCTTTTACAAGAGGATTTGGTGCAGATTCTCGTTTGAAGATTGGATTGTCAACATGACCGAAGCAAGTACATCTGGATCATCCCTAACTAAGACGATACAAGGTTTGAGTATTACTAATACAAAAATTGATGTTCAAAAATTTAATGGCAAGATAAATTTTGGTTTGTGGAGGTGTCAACTGATGGATGTATTGGATGCTCAAAATTTGGAGGAGACTCTTGAATTATAAGAGAAACCCGATAATATGGAGGATAAGGTTTGGAAGAAAATAAATAGTAGAGCATGTAGGATTATTAGATCGTGTTTGATGCTGGATTTGATTTATGATGTCATGAATGAAACATCGGCGAAACGGTTGTGGGAAACACTCAATGACAGGTATTTGACGAAGAGCATTGAGAATCAGCTTCATTTAAAGAAAAAGTTTTACTAATTCAAGATGAAGATGGGAGTTTCCATTAGAGAACATGTCAATAACTTCACGAAATTGCTATTGGATACGGCCAATGTGGATATCATGGTAGAGGATGAAGACAAGACGATGTTGTTGTTGTGTTTGTTGCCAGAGGATGATTATGATACCTTTGTCCTCACAATGATTAATGGTTGGACCACTTTTAGTTACAAGGAGATGACCTCAGCATTGGTGAATTATGAGTTAAGAAAGAGTGATGACGAACCCTCCGAGAAGGCATCGGGAGATGCATTGGCTGTGGGAGGCCGTAGTCCCAAACCCTGTCCATTTAATCGCTCAAAATCGAAGCCAAGAGGTGGTCATAGAAGTGTGGGTAGGAATCAATGTGCTTTTTACAAAGAAGATGGACATTGAAAAAATGAATGCCCAAAGTTGAAAGATAGAACCGGGAAGAACAAAGGGAAAGTCGTTCAAACTTCAGAGGTGAATGTTGCCAAAGCTAGTGGTGATAATTCATATTTAGATTCTTCAGGCTATTCATGCCCAGCATTACCATCAGTTTGTTATGAAGACTCTATAGAGTGAATGTTGAATTCAGGTGCTACATACCACATTTGTCCTAGGATGGATTAGTTCTCTAGCTTTGAGGAGTTGGAGAGAGGGGATGTCGTGTTAATGGGAAATGATCATGTATGTCTCATTGGTGGTATTGGAACAATTCGAATCAGGATATGTGACGGTGTGACTAGGGAGTTGAAGGAAGTGAGTTTCGTTCCTCAATTGACGAAGAATATCATTTCACTTGAAACTTTGGAGGCATCAGATTATAAGGTGATCATGGAGAATGTAACTTTGAATGTCACCAAGGGGTCCATGGTGGTGATGACAGGTGTCAGGAAAAATAATATTTACTACTTGAAAATCAAGACGGTAACAGAGGGTCTGACAACTTCTATTACCACAGAGGAGAATACTACCCGTCTATGACACATGAGATTGAGACACACCGGTGATAAGTCTCTACAGATATTGGCAAAGTAGGGGCTATTGAAGGGTGCAAAGACCCGCAAGATGGAGTTGTGTGAACATTACATACTTAGAAAGAAGATAAAAGTGAAATTCAGCATCGCGATTCATAACACCCAAGGTATATTAAATTATGTTCACACAGATGTTTGGGGTCCTTCCAAAAACACATCTCTTGATGGGGCCAATTATTTTATCACTTTCATCGATGATAATTCTAGGAGGAATTGGATATATACCATGAAGCATATAACACGAGGTCCTGGATATCTTTGTAAAATGGGAAAAAAGTGAAGCTGCAAACAGGTAAAAAGGTGAAAGTACTCCGTTCTGATAATGGTGGTGAGTATAAGAATGATCTATTTTTACAGTTTTGTTGGAATCATGGCATTAGGCGTCAAACATGATGGCTGAGATATTGAACCTTACCTTGCTAGAAAAGGTGCATTGTATGCTCTCACAAAGTGGATTAGCTAGATCCTTTTGGGTCGAGGCGTTGGTTTATGCAAGTCATCTCGTGAATAGGTTGTCGTGCACTGCAATACATTGAAAGACTCCTATAGAGATATGGTCTGGTACAGTGGCTAGTGATTATGATTTGATTCGGATATTTGGGTGTCCAACTTACTATCATGTGAATGATAGAAAATTGAATCTGGGGGCAAGAAAAGCAGTCTTTGTGGATTTTAGAGATGGAGTTAAAGGCTTCAAGTTGGGGGATCCAGAAGACAAGAAGATAATCATTAGCAGATATGTCACTTTTGATGAGACTCACATAATGAGGTCTCAGGTCCCTCAACATGTGGAGGAAGGTCAGACTAGTGTGATATCGCAGGAGATGGAGGATGATGTGACTCCACAGACTTCAGATAGCATTGTATCCATTAAGTCTTCTACATAGATGACACTGAGAGGAGATATGATAGATGGGCAGGTGAAGGATACAGTGGATATTGGGACTCAGGAACAAGGTCATGTTCAGGAGTTCATTGCAGCTAATAGACTAAGAAGAATCATTCGTCAGTCGGCTAGATATGATGATGTGATGATTGCATATGCTTTATCAGTAGAGGTCATTGATGATTTGGTTCCTTCTACATATAAGGAAGTAGAGTCAAGCTCTGATTCAATCAGGTGGAGGAAAGCTATGGAGGAGGAGATACATTCTCTTCAAAAGAATGACACTTAGGAACTTACAAAATTACCAAATGGTAAGAAAGCAATTGGATGCAAGTGGGTATATACGAAGAAAGAAGGATCTTCTGATAGGGGCATTCGTTATAAAGCCAAATTGGTTATCAAAGGGTATGCCCAACTTGAGGGCATTAATTACAACGTGGTATTCTCACATGTTGTGAATCATTCATTGATAAGAATACTATTGGCATTAGTGACATAGGTTGATTTGGATTTGGTCCAGATGGATGTGAAAACAGTCTTTCTATATGGAAATTTAGAAAAAGAGATCTATATGTCACAACCGATGGGTTTTAGAGCTGCAAGAAAATAAGATTTAGTATGTAAACTGAAGAAATCTCTTTATGGATTGAAGCAATCACTGCGATAATAGTACAAGAGATTCGACAGTTTCATGATTGGCCAATGGTACACGAGGAGCCCATATGACCTGTGTATGTATTTCCACAAGCTATAGAATAGCGAGTATATTTATTTGTTGTTATATGTTGACGATATGCTCATTACTTCCAGGAATACTTCAGCTATTAGGAAGTTAAAAAAGGAATTGTCATCTGAATTTGAGATGAAGGATCTTGGAGAAGCAAATTAGATATTGGGTATGAAAATTAAGAGAGACAGGGTGAAGGGGAGGTTGAAGTTGACTCAGAGGAGTTAATTACAAAAGATGATGAGGAAATTTAGTTTTGATGGTAATGTCAAGGCGGTAAGTATTCCATTAGCTCATCACTTTAAGCTATTAGGTAAGATGTCACATGTTTCAGTTAGGACCCCGAATACATGTCTAAAGTTCCATATACCAGTACTGTAGGTAGCTTTATGTATGCTATAGTGTGTACAATGTCAGATTTGTCATAAGCCATGAGCATGATGTCTAGGTACATGCACGACCTAGGAAGGGTTATTGGGAGGCCGTGAAGTGGGTCTTACGGTATATCAAATGTACCGTGGATGTTGGTTTGGTATTGTCGAAGAATGAGAGAAATGGATAGGAATGTGTTGGATATGTGGATTCAGATTACGTTGGGAATCTTGATAAGCGTCGATCTACTATTGGATATGTGTTTACACTAGCAGGAGCATCAGTGTGTTAGAGATGTACACTTCAGTCTACAATGGCTCTTTCCACTACGGAGGCAGAGTATATGGTGTTGACTGAAACTGTGAAGGAAGCTTTGTAGTTGCAGGGGTTATTGAATAACGTGGAGATTGCACAGGATACCATTTAAGGTAAAATATTATAGCATGCCAGCTATCTATTTGGCGAAGAACTAGGTGTATCATGTCCGACCAAAGCACATTGATGTCAGGTTCCATTTTATACGAGATGTCTTAGATGATGGAGATATTATATTAGAAAAGTTTCACACAAAGGACAATCCGGCAGATATGTTGACCAAAGTTGTCACTAGGGTAAAATTTGGTTATTGTTTGGAGTTGTTGAATATTCTTCATTGTTGGGGGCCTTTGGAGGCCATTTGGGTGAACTATGTGAGGCTTGCTTTCTTGGGCAAGAGGATATGTAGGTAGACAGTTTGATACAGTCAGTTTGATGAGTTCATACCGAAATGGTGGAGATTATTTGCATTCTCATTTTGGTTCCCGATTTGTTGTGGATTAAGTCCTTTGTCGTGGATTGATTCCACTTCGTACCAGACGCAACGAGTGTGATGGTTGGTATTGAGGTCGGCTTAATTTTTTGGAAAAAACTTCACCGAGGTGGAGAATTGAAGAAACGATGACGAGGATCAGAAAAAACGAAGACTGTGTTTTTGGTTGTAGGTCGGTCGACTGTGAGCTTGAGTCCAGACGACCGAATCCGTGCACATTACGGTGTTCAGAAAACACTGTTTGGGTCGGTCGACCGGCCAAACCTATGCGGTTGACCGAATGTTGTGGAATTTATAGGGTCAAAAATTGACCCTCTGGTCGGTCGACCACGGGCATAGTCTCGGTCGACCAGATCACGGTTATGAGCCTGGTCGGTTTTTCCCAGTTGGTTTTGGATTCTTATTTGATATAAATAGGAACATGACGTTTTCTAGGGTTATGTAAGAGATTAATAGCTGAGATTTGAGCATTGTTTAAGCACTTAGAAAGGGAGAATTTGTGAGGAATTTGAGAGTTTTGTTTGAGGGTTATTTTGTGAGATTATTGAGTGATTATAAACCCTATTTGTACTCTCTCTCTCTCTATTAGTGAAATCCTCCCCCTCATTGCCCCATGGACGTAGGCACATTGTCGAACCACGTAAAAGTTAGTGTCTTGCTGTGTGGTGCTTGTGTTTGGTTGTTGATTTGTTCTCCTATCTTGTTCGTGTCCTTCGATTCCGCTGCGTACAACATGATATAGCTTAAGTTGGTAAGAGTGTTTAAGGTACGCTAACACTAATGTATCGTTTGGAAAAGGGTTAAGTGGGGGGTTAAGGAGACTTAACCCCTTCTTAACCCGCCAAACACAAAAAATCTATACAAGAATTAAAGTGAGTTAACCTTTCATAATTTGTCAAACATAAAAAATATAGAAAGGGATTAAAATGAGTTAACCCCTCAAAATGTTTACTAATACTCCTATTTAGAAGGATTAAGAGTTAAACCATCTAATTATAAAAAAAATAATTAAAATCATTGTTATCCTCAAACACTAAAACTGATCACAATAGCTAAAATAAAACTTATTTAACAGGTTAATAATTTAGTCATTCAAATTATCAAATGGACTAAATATATTAATCCTTCTTTTTAACACTTGGCCTAAAGTTTTAATTTTTCATTAGAATTGGAATAAGTTGTAACGTACACACGAGCGATGACGGGACAACTGAAACTGTAGCATAACTTCCGTATCAGAAAAAGTTTGACATTAATTAGAACTCAGCTGAGACTGAAAAATAACATGGATTTTGTCTTTTATAAGCAAATCAGACACCTAAACAATTAAGGTGAATCCGAATAATATTTCACATCAACAAAAAAAATAAAAAATAAAAATAAAAATAAAAAAAATGAATTTTTGTTGTTTGCTTGATAGAGGCGCTGATGCAATAAGGACAGGTTTTTTTTTTAACTGAATAGGAACAGGGTTTTTAAAATAGGAAAACAGTAATAAAAAGTATTAACATACGTGCTTGTGCCCCTTACATCCCTTGGAGACTCTCATTGGTCAACCAAAGCTCAAAATTATTTATAAATGATAAGTGGAGAACTAGGAATGGATGCCAACAAATAAAAATCATTTGCCAATATGTAAACGCTGGTTCATGATTTCGCCAATCAACTTTACTAAATATACGTTTATCCAACAAAAAAAAAAGGTACACTTAATTAGTGTTTAGCAATCTTGAAGAAAAGCTGCATCTCTGCTTAATAAGCACAAAGGAGCGATTAATAAGTCATTGACACATGCATGAAATCACCAGTTAGTTAGTTTTACTGAGTACACTCAATATTTACCAATTATGGAGAAAAAGTTGCACCGATGATAGACATACAAGAAGAAAGACTGGTTCACATGCCATCACTGTATGATATCACCAATCAACTTTACCAGATACATAGTAGTACTGTTTATCAATCTTGGAGACGAAAAACTAATCAATGTGCCATTGACTTGTGACATTATCAATCAACTTTACTGAAACACTATAGTTACTACAACAAAAGTAGTAAATTATGATACATTTTTTGTCTCTAGGCAACACATTTTTGTTCGCACAAATAGAGAACGACACATATCAAAGGTGTGGTTAGAGCATGCGTGGAGAGTGTGTTTCTACACATGTGAGAATGTATCACAAATCTCACGACGCATATATATGTCGAGAGTGGTGACACATACACGTGTCATAAAACACATGACACATGTGTCAAGAGTGGTGACACAGATATGTGTCAAGACCATATAAATATAAAGAGTATCATCATTCAACACTATTTTTCCATAAGGTCGCCCACCCTAGGATTACTCTCACTAAAGCACACTTAACTTTAATTATGAAGTTTTTTTAGTTCATACACTATCATAAATGTTTAATCATCATTATAATTAAAATCTAAGATTCATTATTTAAGTATATTAATAGACCCGCTCACAATCCACATTGGACTATTAGTCTTTTTCAATTATATTTAATTGTACATCTAATGACACAAATATGCGTCATGATTTACTACGCTTTTTATTTGTGTCACCATTGTTTAATCATTTATAAATAAAATGATACTTTTATACCGTGTCATAAAATAAATGTGGATATATACAACTTGAGCTTTGCTACAGGGACCCAAAGATCAATAGAGGGGATAAGTGAGGTGTCTCCCTCCTATCGGATAATGAGTTGGTCATCATTAATGATGGCCAACTCATTATCCGATAGGAGAGAGACACCTCACTTGTCCCCTCTATTGATCCTATATTTTGGGTCCTTGAGGAATTTTTCATACAACTTTTGCGAGTGTTGACCAAAACATGGAGAAAAGTTGCATCATTAACTACTGACATGAAAGCAAGTAGGGTGGCTTATGTGTCATTGATCCGATGATATCACCAATCAACTTTGCATATTAATAAGCTGTAGTGTTTACCGAGAATGTACTTTAAGTAAGATACTTTTGGCAACAGTGTTAGCCCTTTTAATGCCTCATTAAGAGTCATAGGATCTCTTTTTTACAATGAGAAGATATCTCATGATCACTTTGTTAAGGTCCACTATCTTGTGAGTGGTGGAATCCCTTTATGCTCCATACCCTTTTTGAGAATATCACCAATAATGGCAAGCTTAATTGTGATTATTTCAATTAAGGGAAGGTTCTCCCAACACCAAAACTAAACACCTTTTCTCCTTTTTTTCCCCCCCTCAATAAAAAAAGTTAGAATTGTGTGCATGCAGTTTGGGAATGTTGAAACAATCTCTTTAATTAGTGCTTTTATTAATAATAATAATAAAAGTGCACATAAAATTGGAAACGGGCCATGTGATAAGAATGGAAAGGTTCTGGAGGAGAGAGAGCCCACATCAGAGAGGAAGTTCGTAATGTTCCAAATCCCAACTTAGCAAAAAAGAATTTGAGATGATATGGAAGATAGGATTAAATATCCAAAGTATTTCCAATAATACTTCCCTTTCCTTGTATGAGAAAGAAATGATTATTCTTCGTCTTACAAAATTTGAAAGGAAGAGACCAAAAAAAATAAAGCAAGAAGAAAATGCTTGCTTCTTGCATCTTTTGGTATTGTTGTAGCATTCACCAAATAATATTTTGATATGCGAAATTGGTAATGAGGGGCTGAGGTGTGACGGGGAAGGATGCTAAATATTGAAGGATTAAACGCACATTTAAAGAAACTAGTGTGGTGTACATGCACTGCGCATAGTCATAATTGTCGTCTTTTTTAACTCAAATGGTGTCATGTTAAGTATTAAAGGATAGGAAGACGTCATTGCATGGTTTTTTGAAACTAAAAGATCACACAAACCTTTCGATAAATTAAAAAATTATCAAAATTCAAGTTTTAACCTATTTCAAATGGAAATATGGCTTAGTGAATTTTTTTTATATTTGATTATTTCAATCACGCTAGGTATTTTCTTTTGCCTGGAAATCTATAACTTTTTATTTATAAAAATGATACAAAATGTGTGATAACTTTAACAATTTAAGCAAAATACTACTTTTGGATGATATATATTTAAAAAATAAAATATTAAAGAATGAAGGGATGAGAAAGATATACTTGATGAATTAAATAAAATAATTGTTTGAGCTAATACTATAAGTGGCATGCAAATTTGGAGGGGTGTACCCGCATTGAAAATTTTATTTCTCGTATATTTCTTCAAGAACTCATATTCATTCCTCCTTGCCAATTATGTTCACTTTTTTTCTTAGTTTGAACTAATCAACAATAATTGCATAGAAGTAACAACGTATTTAGGAGAATTTGAAAACTTAATGGATATTTAGGAAAACTTATTTTCTAGAGTCTATTAAAACGAGAATCTGGTGGACTTACATTCCCAAATAAAAAAAAACTTCTAACCTAACATATGTACCATATTAACTTCAATACCGAGTACAATACACAAACCAAACTTGCACGGACATTCATATTTGAAGAAGATATAGCAAAATTTCTCAAAATGACAGTTGAAAAGCATGAGTGAACTAATTGTGCATAGAGCGCTGCAACATGGACCCAAAATATTGGACCATTGGAGGGGATAGATGAGGTGTCCCCTCCCTATTGCATAATGAGCTGGTATGACCAGCTTATTATGCAATAGGAGGGGGACATCTCACTCGTCCCCTCTCTTGGTCCCATATTTTGGGTCATTATAGCATTTTTCTTGTGGACATATGCAATGCATTCATATCTGACAATACATGACAACTGCATTCATATTCTTATTTTGTGAATTAGAGAGACCAAATTAAATGTAAACATAAATTCATAAAAAAAAATCACATGCATTCTATGCTTACTTTGCTTCTAAAAAATTACATCAGAGTTATGCAATTCACGCGATCGTTAGCATCTTTGAGGTCCTGGATGGGGGTGGTCGAAGATTCTCACGTAGGTGTAGAGGGGCAAATAGATATATTCTCAAGCTTCGAGTTCTATTCATGAGAGAGATGGACTTAAATCTTGTGGGTTGCTAGAAATGAAGGTTTGGTTTTGTAGGCTGTCTAAAAATCACAATAGATAGCTGATCCCCATAAAAACACCGATGATGGAAGTTACAATCTGACGACTTCCAGAAGGCTACAATTTGAAGACTTTCACGTAGATCGCTGAAGGTTACAATCTGACGACCTTCACGACAACTGATGGAAGCTCTAATCAAACAGCCTTCATAACCAACATCGAGAGTTACAATCTGACGACTCTTGCATATCAAAGAGCTAAAGTAAAGATTACAAAATAATAATCTTTGCAAAACTTCGACAGAAAGAGACTACAAATCGACGGTCTCTTCAAACCAAGACGTGGAAGTCCTCCCCGCGAACCAGCATCAAGACGCACCATGTTCATAGCCACGAACGCAGCTCAAATCAACAGCTGAACGCAGCTTCAACCGCTGAACGCAGCTCAAATCAACCGCTGAACGCAACTCAAATCAGCAGCTGAACGCAGCTCCAATCCGCTGCCAGACGCAGCTCCAATCCGCTATCAGACGCAACTCCAATCGTTGTCAGACGCAGTTCAAACAGTCGCTCAAACGCAGCTCCAATCAGCCGTAGAACGCAGCTCCAAATCACTGCACAACGCAACTTCACAACGCTGCGTCCGAGCTTCCAGATGCTGCGTTCAAGCTTTTAGGCATTGCGTTTGGAGACAAAATTCATACCAGAACGCGGGCCTGCGTTTGACTCGTTCAAACACGAGCTGAACGGTTTCAAAACCATTTCTCACGATCTGAGGGGATCACAACTCCACTCAGGAGTGATTTAAGGGACGGTTACATCCCATTAGCCCCACTTAGGAGCGAATTAAGGAGGTGGTTACACCCCTTAATCCCCTATAAATAACAACAAACTCAACAGAGTTAAAGATCGGATTTTTGATAATCAGATCGGGGCTGGATCTTTCGGGTCAGTCTATTGGAAATTCTTGGCAGCGAAAAGAGAATCCTTCATCCTTCGGTTGGAGCTTTGGAGATCGGCAACAAGATCTTCTTCATCCTTGGCTTATAACCGACTTTCGGTTAAATCAACTCTTTCATAGAGTTTTAAACTCGTTCAGAGTTCTCCACAACGTCAAATCGTGAGGAGAAGACCACTTGTAATCATTCTTTTTCTAAACAGTTAGAGAGAATAAAATCAAGTACAATTCTTTTCTTATTTTCTTGTTACAAAATTTCCATCAAACAAAAGATGGCGACTCCGCTGGGGACAAGCTTCTGTGACGAAGAAGTGGTGGCGCAATTCGATGTTCATCTCACTGGAACAACCGTCAAAACTTTCGTGGTAGAGTTTGATCGAGTTTGATCAAGCCAAGTTTAAGGAGGCTATCTCCTCCGGATCCCTTAGCCCTAAGGCTATGCGCAAGATCCACAAAGTCTCCAAAGAGACTAAAGCTCCAACTGCTCCAATTGCAGCCGAACCGCCTAAGGAAGACTGCTTGGACAACCCCTCCTCCGATGGAGTGGGCTCAGCTTCAGCCAAACCCGCGTCAAGACGACGGGTATCGGGTCGAAAGATGCCCATGGAGGCGACAAAGGCCTTGAAGCAGGCTAAGAAGAACGTCGCTCGACGGAGGAGGAGGTCCTTCATCTCCGAGAATGCCGATCCTCAAGTCAACATGAGCTTCGTGTTTGTGAGCCTAAACGCGACCCTATGCCCTGTGTTTCTGTTTCAGAATGCAAGTCTCGTGTCTATGAGCCCAAACATAGGCTCTGTGTGAAGAAGACTGAGCGCAACCCTCAGGGGCGCGTTCCACAAAATGAACGCAACCCTCAGGGGTGCGTTCCACAAAATGAACGCAACTCTCAAATATGCGTTTCAGAACCAAAATGCAGACTTCAAGACTGCGTTTCACCAGCCAAACCTGGATACTCTGCGTAGCGCAACTAGATTGAGGGGCGGATATAAGAAGTTCATGGATTCAAGGCATCTCAACCAGATCTATGTTCACCAAGAGCCAGTCCTGTCCAATCATAGACTGGGGGTTCCAATTCAAACCTCACGATCAGTGAGTAATTCTCTAGTCCTTACAACAGACTTGAGAGAGTTCATATGACCGATGCAACAAGTCATTCGTTCATTCCAATGTGAACGACTGATTCCTACGGTCCTCTCGGGATGTCAATGTTGCTCATATGCGGCCAAACTATTGGTGTTCGACCAATTTACGAATGTTGCTTTGCCCAACCAACAACGACGTTCTCACAGGAAGAAGTCTCCAGAGACCGAATATCCCGAGGTCACTATCAATGTGATCGGCAGAGGGAAAACCTCAGGTCCTAGTTCCAATGACTCTGAGACAAGGCGCTCACTGGCCGTCAGAGAAATCGCTAACGAGTTTGAAGGAATCTACCAACGCACTCGGACGCGAACAGGAGCCATTCCTCCTGTCAACTATCGGAGGTTAGCCACAGGAACTAATTCCGATGATGAACACTCAGCCATTGCGGAGTCTCAATCATCAAGCTCTTTCATTGGGCATGAGAGCTTCACCCACATGGCAGAACATTCTGAAGATCTTTCAAAGAGGGTTGCTGAGCAAGACGCCATGCTCAAATCTCAGCAAGAGGCCATCAATGAACTCATGGCCCTGTTGACTCAAATCGTCGCAAACAAGGCCAAATCTCAGAAGACATATGCGCCACCCAGGCAAGAATCCTCCCGGAGAGGAAAAACGTCTTCATCCCAACCTCACACAAGCAAAGGGAAGGGAAAAGTGGTTGATGACACGGCTTCTGACCAAGAAGCCCACAACCTGGAATCTTCCTCTGATGAAGGAAGAGAGACTGAGAACGAACAGAATCCCCAGTCTGTCAAAATGGAAGAATTGGAAGCCCGCCTTAATGCCATGGCCAACAGAAGCGAGCTCCAAGACGAGGGAGTTGTCAGACCCTATCCTGCCGAATGGGATGCAGCCCCTTATCCTCCAAAATTCGAAGTCCCGACGCTACAAACTTTTGACGGCACGGGATCACCGAACCAACATATCTATCATTTCAAGTCACAGACTGGAAATGTGATATCAAACGACGCCATACTGGCTCGATTATTCATTGGCACCCTCAAGGGAGTTGCCTTTGAATGGTTCAGAAAATTGCCTGCCGGATGTATCCAAAAGTGGGCAGATCTAGAGAGACTCTTCCTGTCAAGATTCTTCGAAGAGGATACGGAAGTCTCCATCCATACCCTTCTAGCCACTAAGCAAAAGAAGAGGGAGTCTGTCAAAGCCTTCGTCAAAAGGTTCCGAACCATGGCTCTCCGGTGTTCGTCAGGGTATGACACAGTCTACTCTAGTGGAGACCTGTCGGCACAATTTGCAAACCGATCTCCTAGCCCGAATCGGAGTTGCAGAATGTCGTTCTTGGAGACAACTAATCTCTCAAGGCGAACAGGCTCAAAAGATTATTGCCAGGATCAAAGCTGAAGAACAAAGTAGGCAGGATTCTCCTGAGCAATCGGACCAAGCCCAATCTTCACCTGAGCAATCGGACCAAGCTCACTCTTCTCAGTCAGAACCGGAAGATACTACGGCCACTGAAGCTAATCCTCCTCATCAATAGGATGATGGGTCCAACAACTATCACGTTAACAATTACCTCTGATAGTCAACCTAAGTAGATAGTGGCCCGTTAGGCGATGTGCCATGTCTACCCTTTTTCCCTCTGCACTTGCTCAAGACTGGGGGTTAGTTTATTTGTAGTTCATTGAATTACGAGTAACAAATTTTCTGAGTTGTCATGTTCAACAGAATACCTCTGTCAACCACAAAATCTACCAAACCTATCACGTTAACATTTACCTCTGATAGTCCATCAATCTGCTAATCCTCATCAATAGGATGGCGGGTCCACCAAAACTATCACGTTAACCGCCACCTCTGATAGTCTTTTTCCTCCAAATTCCCCCACCAATCCTCTTCAAGTAGGATGACGGGTCCACCAAAACTATCACGTTAACCGTCACCTCTGATAGTCCTTTTCCTCCAAATTCCCCCACCAATCCTCTTCAAGTAGGATGGCAGGTCCACAAAACTATCACGTTAACAGTTACCTCTGATAGTCAAACTTACCAGATAATGGCCTACCAGGGATGTGCCTCTATTCCGACTTCATGGATAGTGCCTCACTAGGTGATGTGCTTTGTCTACCTCTTTTTATTCCCCTGCTAAGTTTTAATCAAGACTGGGGGTTGGTTACTTGGAATCCACAGGATTAAGAGTAACGAATCTTTCACATCGTCGAGTTAACATTACACTTCTGACGATCATCACCCCCACGGAGTATGAATGCAGCTTGCATCACTCCCAACTTGTCACGTTAACAACATACACCTCTGACAAATCAACTTATCAATCCTTACCAATAGGATGATAGGTCCTCAAAATTGCTCAAATCGCAATCTTCCCCAGCAAGACGCTAAGTCTTCAAAATCTTGTTCAAATCATAAGCATCAAAATTCATCAATTCTGATGATAAACTCACCTAGCAAGTTTCCCCAGCGAGACGCTAGTCCTCAAATTCTTGTTCAAATTATAAGTACACATCTTCCTGTCACGTTAATATCACACCTCTGACAAAATCCACTTATCAATCTTCTTTAATAAGATGATAAGTCCACAAAGTTGCTCCAATCGCAACACCTTCCTGTCATGTTAACATCATACCTCTGACAAAATCCACTTATCGACTCTCCCCAATAGGATGATAAGTCCACAAAGTTGCTCCGATCGCAACATTCTCTTGTCACGTTAATATCAAACACCTCTGATAAAATCAACTTATCGACTCTCGTCAATAGAGCGATAGGTCCTCAAAGTTGCCCCGTAACACTTTCCACTTATCGAATCTCGTCAATAGAGCGATAGGTCCTCAAAGTTGCTCCGATCGTAACACTTTCCACTTATCGACTCTCATCAACGGAGCGATAGGTCCATAAAAATACTGTTAGGCTAACATCACACCTCTAACAGTCAAACCCCCCAATGAACTTGTTAATCCTTTTTCAACAAGAATAGCAAGTTTTCATTATAAAATCCCCAGTGGATTAGAGATTTTCTGAAATTATCCGAGTGATAATAAAGAAAATTTCTGAATTTCACTCTAAGTGAAAATTCATGCCAAGTTAATATTACACCTCTGGCGCTTCCAACTTTCTTTCAGTGTTTCAAATAACATAGGAAGGAATAACGACAAAGTCTACGTATTCAATATCGTAGCACCAAAATCCATGCCTTTTACGCATGGGGGACTTTATCTCGATCCCTAATTAGAGATAAGCCTACGCCTAACACGCGTTGCCGGTTAGTCGTTTCCCGTGAAAATGACAAAGTCTATGTATTCAAAATCATAGCATCAAGTCTAAGAGGGTTCATTCTCTTAGCACAACGTTACATGTGGAACGGACTTAGACAATCCACATGCTAGCCCGACTCAAACGGTAGTCGGTAAAGGCTTATCAAATCCGTTGATGGCTGAGGGTTTGCCAAAAATCCTATGCACGTTTGCAGGTCCATCAGCTTAATGGATGTGAGCCGAGACTTAAAACAGATGAGCCAAAGACAAGTCTCAAAGACTTAGTCA
Organism: Asparagus officinalis; assembly: GCF_001876935.1. Taxonomy (NCBI): domain Eukaryota; kingdom Viridiplantae; phylum Streptophyta; class Magnoliopsida; order Asparagales; family Asparagaceae; genus Asparagus; species Asparagus officinalis. Next base: position 620,363 of record NC_033802.1, on the reverse strand, counting down.
AAAATGCACGGAAGCCACTTCCATGTCTCAAGTCAAAACGTTGAGGTCAGACCCGCGATGCAAAAACCGAACGCCGAGGTCACACCCGTGTTCCAAATTCAACATGTAAGGGTGAGACCCGCATCTCAAGTTCAAAATGCAGGGTCCACCCCCACATTCCAGAAGCAGGATTATGGCGCATACCTTCACACAGGTCCTACGTGCAAATCCCTTCAACCAAGATGCCTTCGAAGCAAGTGCAGAGAACAAATCCTTTACCACAAGGAATCAACAGCTCCAAGATCAGAGTTGAGATCCAAAGTATTCCGAAAATTCGTCCCAGTCAACCGCGAACTTTCGAAAACTTTGGAGGGGGTTCTGTAGGCTGTCAAAAAAATCACATAGATAGCTGATCCCCATCAAACACCGATGATGGAAGTTACAATCTGACGACTTCCAGAAGGCTACAATTTGAAGACTTTCACGTAGATCGCTGAAGGTTACAATCTGACGACCTTCACGACAACTGATGGAAGCTCTACTTCAACAGCCTTCACAATCAACATCGGGAGTTACAATCGAGAGCTAAAGCAAAGATTACAAAATGACGATCTTTGCAACGCTTCGACAGAAAGAGACTACAAATCAATGGTCTCTTCAAACCAAGACGTGGAAGTCCTCCCCACGTCTCCAAATCGCTGCACAACGCAACTTCACAACGCTGCGTCCGAGCTTCCAGATGCTGCGTTCAAGCTTTTAGGCATTGCGTTTGGAGACAAAATTCATACCATAACGCGGGCCTGCGTTTGACTCGTTCAAACACGAGCTGAACGGTTTCAAAACCGTTTCCCACGATCTGAGGGGATCACAACTCCACTCAGGAGTGATTTAAGGGGCGGTTACATCCCATTAACCCCACTTAGGAGCGAATTAAGGAGATGGTTACACCCCTTAATCCCCTATAAATATCAACAAACTCAACAGAATTAAGGATCGGATTTTTTATAATCAGATCGAGGAGGTGGGTCGGTTGGAATTTCTGGTCTCGTCAACAGGATCCTTAGAGCATTTCTGGAGATTTGGAGATCTGTAACAAGATCTTCTTCATCCTTGGCTTATAACCGACTTTCGGTTAAATCAACTCTTTCATAGAGTTTTAAACTCGTTCAGAGTTCTCCACAACGTCAAATCGTGAGGAGAAGACCACATTCCAGTGAAACAAGACATCGGATCGTCAACGGAGAGCAAACTCGACGCGAGCATTCGAGGGAGGCACTCCATCACCACCGTGAAGAACCCAGAATTAAACAAAGGAGAGAATCCAGATCATTCTCTTCTCTTTTGTAATCAGGAATTCAAATTGTAATCGAGAGTTGAGAGAATTGTAATCATTCTTTTTCTAAACAGTTAGAGAGAATAAAATCAAGTACAATTCTTTTCTTATTTTCTTGTTACAAAATTTCCATCAAACAGGTTTCTTTCTTCCTCATCTAAATTTTGATTATAAATGGAATTTTGGTTAGTGAAAATTGATAATATTTTATTGTTTTTTATAGTGATTTAGTGGGAGATGAATAGTTGTAACGTTTTCTATCATTAGTGAGAATAAAGTTATGCTTAATTAGTGTCAAGAATTAGTGGAGAAAGGTCTTGAATAGGTGATTAAATGAAAATTTTGATGGTCATAAATATGGAGGTTATGAAAAATTGAGTAATGCTTGTGGCACCATGTATGTATGAATATGCACCGATGGATGTGTAGTCAAATGTGAGGTTATGAAGAATTGAATATTTATGTGTTTTTATAGATGTGTGGATCGATGTGTTGGACGACATTTTGGAAAGAAATGTTTTAACGTAGCAACCTACTTTTACAATAACTAGTATAGTGCACGTGCGTTGCATGTGGTATATGGCTATATCAAAATAACTAAAAGAATAATATATAGATATTGAATGAACGTACTAATAATATAATGTATTTATGTTTTTCTCTAGTGTAATATTCTTCTTAAAAAATTATTATTTTAATAAATATCTTGAGTATCATACTAATATTTTATTCGTGCATTCAAACTTGTTCGTGGATTCGAAGATTGTCCGTTGTGGATTCCGAGGTTACTACTTCCCCGCTGCGTCAATATGTATGAGTAATAAATTAAATATATGATAAATAATTATAATATAATTATATAATATTATGATATTGTAAGGAATTAAACTAAATTATAATATTGAATTATATCAAATCATTAATTATGATAAGTAATTATATTAATACCTGTAATATTTATATGATGTATTTCATCATTTATAAAAAATGGATTAGATAAGAAATTTTTTATAACAATAATAGATCTTACAAAGCGACAAATAATTCCATAATTGATTCGTATATTTCATGGACGTAATCAATCAATCAAACAAAAAGTAGGATTGTGGGCACAAATAAACTACATAAGAACGCATAAAATTAAAAGTACCTATTGAATTCATAACATCAAAACTTTCAAATTCATATAATAATACCCACCTTCGACAGTGCAACACCATCACCAGATTTCTCACTTTGCACCAGAGAATTGTTAGATCCAACGCATACCATATGGTATATATATTTGTTCCAACTTTCTTTACAATAAAGAATCTCGATATCAATCTCCTACTCTTAATGTTGCAACCGTTCCTCCCAATAGATGAAAGCTTAAATTCCAACATCATCGATCCAACCTAATACACGATATAGACTGGTTCAATGTGCATCTTAGGTCACCCATTTTATTACTGAACTTGCCTGCATAGGTTTCTTGACATGTGTTGGCACTATTGAGTTAGTTCTTGAGGTCGTACACATCTCTGTCTTGGTCATTGAGCTGATAGTTTCAAACATGGTCGATGACATCTTTGAGGTCCCGGACTGCATAATCGAAGACGACGTTCCTCGGTGGCGGCATAGAGGATGGTTGATCGGTTGATGGCATCTCTAATGTGGGTGTCGGTGACCTTTAAGAGATATTGGTTAGGGGTTTTAACGTTAGTGTTGTTGGCTTTGTCTTTAGGCTGAACATATAAAGGAAAGAAGGATGAGTTGTTACTGATAACAGAAGCCTAAAGGTTGGGGGATTAGTATCTAACTAATGGAGTTACAATGGTGATTTAATGGTAACTCTTAATGGATTAATAGGATTGATTAATGGATGGTTGTTTAATGTTGACGTTAGAGAATTTAAATGGTTATAGGTAATGAATTATAATCACCACTTATAAAACAATTCATTATAGTTGTAATGAAAGCACCTAATAATAAGTTGAAATCTTTGACGGCTAATCCTCAACTCCTCTCGTATATATATTTGTTGTAATGAAATTTTAGTTGTAATGAAAGAACCTAATAATAAGTTGAAATCTTTGACGGCTAATCCTCAACTCCTCAATTCATTATAGTTGTAATGAAAGCACCTAATAATAAGTTGTAATTAAATTTTTTATAACAATAATAGATCTTACAAAGCGACAAATAATTCCATAATTAATTCGTATATTTAATGGACGTAATCAATCAATCAAACAAAAAGTAGGATTGTGGGCACAAATAAACTATTATTTGTTGTAATGAAATTTTTTATAACAATAATAGATCTTACAAAGCGACAAATAATTCCATAATTGATTCGTATATTTCATGGACGTAATCAATCAATCAAACAAAAAGTTGAAATCTTTGACGGCTAATCCTCAACTCCTCTCGTATATATATTTGTTGTAATGAAATTTTTAAAAATATTAAATTAAATTTTTTAAAAATTAAATTAAATTAAATTTTTTAAAAATATTTTTCCTTATTAAAAAATATATATGTTTTTATAGTTGACGTATCATTTTTTTGGATTTGCATGCTAAAAAATATATAATGAATGACGGTTTTTATAAAATTGCCCGTGTATTGCAAGCTCTAGTACATGTTAAAAAAATATATAATGAATGGTTTGATGACATTAATATTGGATTAGTGGAGGGGTTACAAAAAATAGAAGTTAAATATTAGTGGACAATTAATAGGAGAGTTATGACATTATTAAGAATGCATGCATATATATGTATGTGGTTATGGTTATATGAATGTGTTTTATGGATTTTATGTATGTATGTATGTGTTTTAAAGGGTATTTTCGGGAGAAATGTTTTAACATACCAAACCACTTTTAGAATAGTATTAGATTAGATGTAATTAGATAGATTTGAGCAACCTAATTAGCAAAAGAAGAAGAAAAAAAGATGATGGAACATAAACATAGAAACCGTGTCATGCTATATTCTGGAGCCCTTTAAGATTTAAAAACTTCAAGAAAATTATAAAGATCCCCCCTCATTAGTTTTATACATTTATAACACACTATCTAATTCACAGTTCTACTGTAACATACTTAGAAATTTTACTCGATCACATGGAAAATCTTACTCACCATTTTACTAAAAGAAAGCATACATAAGGAAATTGATAGTCATATTATGCTCTTTAAGTCTGGTTGTAACAACTCAGTCGTTTATTATTCTACTACCAATCATCAATGCAGTATTAAAAAAATGAAACAGCTACTTCTTGAGGTCTAATTTCAGTGTTAATACTATCTTTTAGACAGTAAAAAAAGGAAATCTTTACAATTATTGGTAGAAATCTCTATAACCTCATATATAGAAACTCAAATTGATAGCGAGGAAAAAAAACCCTGAACTATCTCTCTAATAATCATACCAATGGTTATGAAAGAGTAATAATCGCATGTGGATAGAATGAGATGACATCTAGTATTGAACAAAGTCAAGTGGTTAAAAAGAAATTAGGTGATACTGCATGAGAAGTCACTGGCAAATGAGGCATGAAGATTAAGCTGAGAAAGTTAGACAAAGCATTCTTTAAACAAGTTCATGCTAAACACCAACTTAATTAAAGAGAAATATAAAGAAAAAATAAAAGTTGCAACTTTTGATCTCCCATGACTCCACAGTGCTGTCTTAAGTTTGTAATTGGACAGGGGTTGCTTTTGAGACGCTATAAATAGAGGAGGCATCCACTTCCACATTGCTCAACAAGTGTCCTAAATACTTCTTTCAAAGTTCTCTCTCTATCTCTCTCTCTCTCTCTCGTTATTTTGAGTTAGCCATGGCACGAGTGTTGGAGCCTTTGATTGTTGGGAGGGTTATAGGAGAAGTTCTGGATTCTTTCGAACCGAGCATGAAGATGATGGTGACCTACAACTCTAACAAGCTCGTCTGCAACGGCCACGAGTTCTTTCCCTCTGCGGTCGTAGCAAAGCCCAGAGTGGAGGTTCAAGGTGGTGATATGAGGTCCTTCTTCACACTGGTAATATATAATATACCTATAAACCTATTAATTACACTCTGACGTATAGCTCTTAATCGCTACAATAATGTATGTAATATTGAAACATATTTCTCTTATGTTTGCTAGGTCATGACGGATCCTGATGTGCCTGGCCCTAGCGATCCTTACCTCAGAGAACACCTTCACTGGTAGAAGAAAATTTTGCAACAATATTTGATGTGTTAATTTCTTCAAATTAACAAGACATGCATGCGTGTAGATGGCAGTGAATTTCTCTATCTAACACTATTAGTTGTTTCACACTAGGATTATTATTTATTTTTTTTTAAAAAAAATGTGCAGGAGATATATAGCAGTTGATTTTGCTTAACAAGAAACTACGAAATAGATACGCGTTAATACTGATCCTACTCGTCAAATCGGAGCAGATAAAACCTTACAGCTCCAGCTAAATAAAATGATAGCCTACACGAACACAACAGTCCCTGGTTAGATTATGAAGGGAAAAAGAAGGGGGAGGCACATCAACTTTAACAGCTAACTAGGAAGGAAAAAAAAAGGGGGGGGAAAAAAAAAAAAAAAAAAAAAAAAAAAATTAAAGAGGGAAGATTAATGACATTAGAGTTGACTAGTTGCATGTGGCTAATAGTTCTATGCCATGGTGTGGTGCAGGATTGTGACTGATATCCCGGGCACGACTGATGCTTCATTTGGTGGGTCCCCTTCCCTAAACTTAATCACATGGCGATTTAATTTCTCAATTACTCGTTGTGTTAATGGAAATACAGGGAGGGAGGTGGTGGCGTATGAGAGCCCGAGGCCCAACATAGGCATCCACAGGTTCGTGTTCGTCCTCTTCAAGCAGAAGAAGAGGGAGACCGTGAGCTCCTCCCCTGGCTCCAGGGACCGCTTCAACAGTTTGCAGAGAAGAACGACCTCGGCCTCCCTGTCGCGGCCGTCTACTTCAATGCTCAGAGGGAGACCGCAGCTCGCCGGCGTTAGCCTCCGGTCAATCAAATTCCAGTTCAGCTTAATCACTCGTGATTTATATATATATATATATATATGCACCTGTGTTAGTTACATTAATTTACATAAATTGGAGCAATGTACGCATGAATGGGAGTTTGAATATTATGTCAGGTGAGCGCTACGTGTCTCTTGGAGGAGGGTGGTCTGCCCACCAGCTATTAAAATTGTAGTAATGCCGCTATTATTTTGTACTGAAGTGTCCTGGTCATTGATGGTTGTTTGTAATGCTGCTATTAAAATTGTAATAGATTTGTAGTGCTGCTTTTATTTTGTACTGAAGTATCTGGACACTTTGATGGTTGTTGCCTGTACTTTTCTCTTTGTGTGTGTACAGTTTTTATGGCATGTTGTTTATTGCTATCTACAGAAAGATCGTGTCTCCCCTGCGTCAAAATTGTCAATACCAGAAAGTTACTGTTCCCTAGATTTTCCTTTTTCTAGCCACCCCCACTTCTGATATTCTTTCTGCTACTGCTCACGAGTGCTTCTTTAACCGTAGCGCTGCACAAATAATGGGGGGGGATAAAAACATCGTCCTTGTGCTCTTTGAGCACTTACTGATCAAACTGAACGCCTTCAGGCCTTGAAACCAAGATGATGCCGCTATGTAGCTAACAACTTAACTACAACATCATCAGATTCTAGTAATTATATTTTCCGACTACTTACGGGAGAAGGGCGCCCGCCTCCGTTCCCGTTATCAACAAAGATCGCTAGCTAGCTAGAGCCAGAACACTGCTAAGATCATTGTTAATCATGTACTACAAATGCAAACTCTCCGGTCAGAAACATGTACCGGATCCTAACCAAAAACGAAGCGGTTAATTCATTCAAAACATCGTTGTTGGAGATTTTACAGATTTGTTGTTGAAGACTTTGCAGATAAAATTGAAGTAAAAAAGTACTTGGACACAAATAAAATTTCGAAATAAAAACAAATAAGATTCTAAAACTGACTGTTATGTTACGACAGTCGTAATTTTCATATCAGTAGCCGCGAGATTCGTATCTTTCAAAGTATACGCCTGATTGACTATTAAGATTTTGCCCTTTGAAAAACTTGATTATGTCTGTACATGATCCAACAAACTATGTAAACCTCTTTGAACCCGAGTTTTTATTTCTAAATTTGACTGTTTAAGATGTCTAAGAGCGAGATCTCCAAAGTATTTGGCGAGATGTCTAACAGATTTTTGGTACTTAGGATATGAACATGCTATTTTTGTGGTCTAACCATTATCTTAGCATGTAAATGAGCTGTACGGGGGGCATGCATAGCATAAAGTTGGAGACAACATGAACAACAAAAGCAATATATGGCCTTGTCATTGTAAGATATTGTAAAGCACCCACCATGCTCCCATATTCAGATGAATCTACCAACATTTTCTTTTTTTGAGTTCCTTGTTCAGATGCGTGTTTAGGCAAATAAACTTTGTTTGTTTTTGTTTGTTCGGCTCTAGAAATTTAGAATTTTACTGACCATGGACACGGGGCGGCCTTTGGCCCGTAAGTGTATCAATGCTTGCGGTGAATGACGGCGTCCTCCCTTCATCCTCATTGATGCATTTATGGGGAAAGTCTCTTGTTAATTTGGCCAGCAAAATTCATATTTCTCTTGTCAAAATGAAGAGGGAGTTTATGCCTTGTTTTTCGCCTTTTTTTTTTTTTTTTTTTTTTAACCATTATTATTCAACCAACATTATTTTAAATATTTTTTTTTTCCTTTCACTTTTCCTAGTTATTACACTGGAACATTATTTGCCGCCTAATAGAACAATGTCTGTTCCCAATCCCAGAGATGCGTGTACTGCCCAAGCGTGAAAGGAAAAGATGGAGAGAAGCACTTTGTCAAACCATGACTAGTATTGCATCAAATCAAATTTGAAGGCACTTAACGTATCACAGTCGGAAGTATGATCCATGATCAAAACACAAATTCTTCATTTGTGGTTCAAATGTTTTTCTGTCCCCGCTTCAGCGTACACAAGAAACACGGATGTAGTTTGGTTCTACCAGTAATCACTTTTAACTTTGGTGGTTCCTTCTTATTCTTCTTTTGTTTATTTTGAGGAGTTAAAAATGGTGTGAGTTCTCACAAATGTTTGCATCTCTCCGCTTGGGGGTTGTTTCGCTAATTTCTTTCTAATGAAACACTGGGGATCGAGCTCATATATATGATTGTTGGAACCAAGCCATTTGAGCGTAATTGGGTGGATAAGAGATAGGAATTCACGTGAGACGTTTTTGGGAGAAAATGAAGGGGAAAAGGGAGGTCCCACTGTTGGGAGATCCCAAATCACAGTGGATTGTCCTTGTCTAAATAAAACACGAGGGTGGGGGGCGAAGGGGCCACCCTCCTCTTCCTTTTAACAGCACAAATATTTCCGTATGCATAATGTTCACTCAAACTCTACGGACAATTAAAAGCCAAAACCTCAAGTTGACTGGACCTCATGGCGTTTAAAGGATCAAACGACAGCACACAGCTTGCCCGATATCATTTGGGCGACTAAGGCCAGAATGGGCCGGGTCAAATAAGGACCCAGTTTTTAGCCCACCTCTTACAGCAACGTGAGGCCACAAACTAATGCACCAATGGCCATTTGCCAGATCACTGAGCCCTAGGAATTTCTGTACAGCGCTAGCTGTGCTTGGGAAGTATCCAGTGCACCCGTACATGTGACAAGTTGCACCTGCATGGATCTCATAGAGCCGCAGGTCAGGGTGGGCGTTGATCCCTCTGTTCGGATGTGCCAAGTCTAATGGACCGAGTTTACTGGATACTCCTACATTCTGGTATACTACTCAACTGTTAGTCAAGAATGAGAGGAAGAGCTTTCGGCTCTTCCTGTGCCTTTGTTGACAAGAGGATGAAGAAGTGAAAAATGGGGACTCTTGAATCAGGTGTTGCGCGCCGTGCGAAAGCGTGCTCGACAACCAAACGAGTCGGTGAGCGATGAGAGAAGAAAACCAAACCAAATTACGAGTGCAATTAACAAAATACGACACAAATCAAACCAAACACAAGGTTTTACGTGGTTCGGCAATTACCTACGTCCACGGGGAGAGGATGAGGAGATTTCACTATATAGAGGAGAAATACAACGGGTTACAACTCACAAAATCACTCAAATATAACCCTAATCAAAACTCTCAACTCTCTCACAATATCTTCCTCTCAAAGTGCTCAAAACAATGCTAATTCTCTCCTTAAAAAACCCTAAAAAACGTGGCTCTATTTATAACAAAACCCAATCCCAAATAGATTAGGATTCTAAAAACGAGTCTGCCACACCCTGGTGTGACACACACCACACTCATGACAAACAGGGCAGATTCTGCCACACCAGGATGTGACAGACACCACACCCATGACAGACAGGGCAGATTCTGCCACACCCAGGGCAGACACCACACCAGAGTATGGTGGAGTCTGTTTTGCTTATTCTTCATGTTTTTCTTAATTCCTTCGTCGTTTTCACATCAGGAGCCGGTCGAACTTGTTGACAACGAAGAGAGAGAGTGGAGGTAGTCAGGAGCCGGAGCTGCACTTGTGGAAGAAGAGAGAGACGGGAGCCGCACGTTTTGACCAAAGTGGGGATTGAAGCCTATAAAACCCTTTCCCCTCTCTTCCTTTGTGAGCATCCTTGAATCAATCGACAGAGCCTTTTGAGGAGCAAGAAGCAGAGTTTAGAGAGTGATTAGGGTTTGGTATTTGGGCAATTTTGTGAGAGAGATTGAGAGAAAAAGAAATAAAGAGTGATTTGTTGTTTGTGAGATTATTGAGTGATTGTAATCTCTATTTATACTCTTTCTCTAATAGTGAGATCTATCCCCTCCTTGCCCCGTGGACGTAGGCACATTGTCAAACCACGTAAATTTGGTGTCTTGCCTGCTGTGGTACTTGTTTTTTATCTCGTTTGTGATTTTCGATTCCGCTGCACACAACAAGTGGTATTAGAGCTTCGGGTTAGCTTGGGGTTCGATTTGGAGGATGGAAGGAGAAAGCTAGGGTTTTTACAAGGGATTTCATCTTCCAAGGAGTGGTGGAGAAATCAATTGGAGGATTCGGTGCGGATTCTCATTTGGAGGTACAAACCCTAATTTTGCTCTTTTTCAATTCAAGTTGTAGTTGTGTAATTTTGAGATTAGATTGAAAATTACCGAAGCAAGTACACCGGGATCGTCTTGACTAAGGCGATACAATGGTTGAGCATTAATAATACAAAAATTAATGTTCAAAAATTTGATGGCAAGATAAATTTTGGATGGTGAAGGCATTTGTGGGTTGCAACCAAGTCACATTGGTGTGAAGTCCTAGTAGTCAACAACAGGTAGAAGAAGTGTATTGACAGAAAGGTAATACGTTGTTCTAATTTTGGTAGAGGTTCTTTTCTACATTTGTGTCAAGCTCACTGCAGTTTGAGACACTTTATTAGAGAGGAAACATTAGGGCGACGAGATGAGATGACAGTTTTAATGGGTCGTTCCTTACTGGAGGAGGATCAGCGGTTGATGTCGAGCATTAATTTTGGTGTTGATGTTTTTGACATATTAGAGTCATCTTAGTCATAGGTTGTCGACTGCTATGTTTGGAGATTTTAGATCTGGTGGAGCTGCTTTAGTTTTTGGGATGCTTCAGATATTTGGTTGCCCAGCATATGGTTACATCAAGGATGTGAGATTTGATCCGAGTGCACATTTGGGATTCAGAGTCATGTTTGGTTATCAGATTTTGGACTTTGATTTTGTTCTGAGCAGGTATGTCACATTTGACTCTCAGCAGGTGGAGAGTATTGATCAGATCGTTGGAATATCGCAGCAGGTGGAGGGTAATGCTACTCCACGTTAGGTGGAGATTACTCCACATACTCTAGATCATATTACATCGTTTGGGATTCCAGCTGAGGTGACACAAATTGGGGATCATGTTGCTTTGGATGCAAATGATGAGTTTGTTGATTCAAGTGCAGCTGGTGGATATAGTTCGGATTTGAATATGGCCGTTGGTTCACCTCAGGTGGAGGTGTTTGGTTTGTTTCACTTTGAGTCCATTGGGAGAGCTATCAGTTACAGATGTGTTGGTGATGTTAGAAAGGGGTGCGAACTCTTCTAGTTAATTGGGGGCCTTTGAAGGCCATTGGGTGAATTACGTGAAGGCTTGATTCCATGGGCAAGAGGATACGTAAGCAGTCATTTTATGATATGGTCGATTTGGTGAGTTAATACCGATGTTTGGAGAGTGATCACATTCTCATTTGGGTCTCAACTTGTTGTAGATTGAGTCAGTTGTCGTGAATTTGTTTTCACTTCGTACTGGATGTAACAAGTGAGACATTTGGTTCGATTGGTGTCGGCTCAGTTTTGGGAAAACTTCACCGAGGTGGAGATTGTTAGTCAAGAATGGGAGGAAGAGATTTCGGCTCTTCCTATGCCTTTGTTGAGAAGATGATGAAGAAGTCAAAAATGGGGACTCTTGAAACAAGAGCCAACCGAACTTGTTGACAACGAAGAGAGAGAGTGGAGGTAGAGCCGCACGTTTTGACCAAAGGGGGGATTGAAGCCTATAAAACCCTCTCTCCTCTCTTCCTCTGTGAGCATCCTTAAATCAATCGACAGAGCCTTTTGAGGAGTAAGAAGCAGAGTTTAGAGAGTGATTAGGGTTTAGTATTTAGGCAATTTTGTGAGAGAGATTGAGAGAATAAGAAATCAAGAGTGATTTGTTGTTTGTGGGATTATTGAGTGATTGTAATCTCTATTTGTACTCTTTCTCTAATAGTGAGATCTATCCCCTCCTTACCCCGTGGACGTAGGCACATTGCCGAACCACGTAAATTTGGTGTCTTGCCTGTTGTGGTACTTATTTTTGATCTCGTTTGTGATTTTCGATTCCGCTGCGCACAACATCAACTACAATCAGAGACTAGTTACACTTCGCCATAGAAGCAATACAGGTTCACATTTCAACTTGTAACTCAAGGTTCACTATATCCAAAACTTTAACATCTCTAGCCAACTTCCACACTTACGAACTTCCATAAACTCTTTTGTTCCATAAATGCTTAATTAATCCTTTGAAGCCACAAGTTACAAGAAATGAGTCGATAATTATATGTGCCGTAAATAGCTAGGTGACAACCAGCAGAAACAGTAATGACCAAAACATAAACCTAGGAAGATTATATGCACCTGATTAATGAAGCCTGCCTCTCCCAGCACTTCCTTAATCTGATCGACAAGCAGTTATCATCACAGGCAGAGTTTTCTACAATAAGATATGCACATAGGTATCCCCTGCAAATTAGGATTTTTTTTTTCCTAGAAACCACATTTCATTTTTAATTTATACATAAACCACCTTTAAATTGTAATCAACCACCTCCTAGTCAAATTTTCACTAAAAAAACAAAAATAAGCTTAAAAAATTCATGTTCAAAGTACGTGAGTTGTTTCCTAACAAAACCTAAATTGCAATCAACCACTTTTCATTTTTAAGGGTAACTTTAGATTTTAAGTGAAGAATTTGACTGGGAGGTGGTTGATTGTAACAAAAAACAACTTTAAAGCTGGTTTATGTATAAATAGAAAAATGAAAGGTGATTTCCATATAATTACCCTATTTTTAAAGATTGTTTCGAGGAAAAACCCCTAATGAAGGATTTACTCACAAAGTAAATTATAAAACGGAGAAGGCAGTAAACATAGGGATCACACAGTGTCAGGAATGATTCTTTTCCATCCTTATGGCAATAAGGTGAAATTATGAGAAATTAGAACAATGACATTCCAAAAAGCTTATTCATAAATGAAAGGTGGCAAGTAAAGCTGCACTGAAAACCATCCAAGCCTGCAAGTGATGTTACTATCTCTGACAAAATCAGCTAGATGTTCTGGTATTAAATCTAAAAGAGGTGATGCCTGCTATCATTTATTCAAAAAAAGAAATCTGGATACAAAGATAGGTATTGACTATAGGGATGATCTGATTCAACATCCAATTAAAACAGGAAAAAATACAATAAAAATTATTGGTATTTTAGCATCAGCTAGATTTTAAAAGACTACCATGAGTTTTGGGACATTTCCATGTACCTATCATGAACCTTTCCCTTGAGAAGGGCCCACGGAACTTAATCCTACATGTAGCTACCACTTAGCAGTAATGGAAGTATAAGTTCAAGTTTTACCACATTAAAACATCGATCTAATATTAGGTTTGAGAAAGGGGAAGGTAGTATTTTGGCATAGGCTATTCTATCACTTGCAGATGGTTTATAGTTGAGACTAGTTTTGTAGCAGATTTATTTTTCAGAAGAGATTACTCAAAGCAACATTTAAATAAAATGATAAAGAAAATAAGTACTGATGGTGCTACAAGGTACCTTTGAATGAGTTTTTCTCTATTTTCGAAGAATAATAATCTTTAGCATGAATTCTTAATTAGCAAAAACTGATCTTTAGCCTCAGACGGTGTAGACATCACCCATACTGCAAGGTTATTGAAGGTCGATACAGTGAGACGTAGGAGCCTGCAACAAAGGCTATATTCAGATTTTGCAGACAGAAAAAAAAAGGGACAGATCATGTTATTAGTAAGTAACAATAAGGAAGGATAACGACATATTAGTCAGAAAAAGACATGTTAATTGATCCTGTACTTCTGTGCTATCCACAAGATACAATTTTAGTTTATTCACTTCCGTGTCCCGAATCAACACGAATCCTGAAGCAGATGGCAAGGTAGTGGATGAACGCGGGTGTGACAGAGGGGTAACAGTGAGGGATGGGGGCAATGAGAAGAATTAAAAGGAGGAGGAGGCTCCACCGAGGGCGGGCTTATTAGAGGACTGGTCCAAAGAGTCTTTTATTGTTATGAGAGTTTGACGATCTTATCAACTGGTTCCCATTTGTACATGTGATGAATATAAGATTCAATCTCATGTTTTTTTGGTGAGAGTGCGCATTGTTAGGGCATGGGAGGTGCCCAAATGCCTATATCTAAGGCCTATGACCATAGAGGAGGCTCACCAAACACATTATTGAAGAGGAAAATTTGCAGGAGATCGGATTGTCTGATGTATCAGAGACACTTAATCCACACGAATGACTGACCCAGATCTCGTAGGGGAACTACCTCGGTCCCCAAAGCAACGTAACTCTTTCTCACTCCTCCGCGAAATGCAGCTGCAATTTAAGCATTTAGCCTCCTTGGCAAATGTATAAAAAGACCTTATCAGGTGAAGATGAGTATAACACTGAATTACCCCGTTATTTTATATTTAGATAGCATGAATCCCCACACGAATCGGGTACATCCTCTCCTTCAGTGAATCAGTAGGCAGTAAGCCCTCCTGTTTCGCTAATAAGAGTTTAACGAAACAGCATAAGGGAAAAAGCAGTACATCTGAATCACCATAAAATCTTTACAAACTTTTCCGTCTCCTGCATCAGAGGAGTTATAGATAGAGCCCAAGGTCCAGCCTCAAATGACAAAGTGCTTGTGTTGCAGACTAGGCCCAAAGTCACTCAACCAAACATTTCCCTATTCCTCTGCATCATGCAACTCATGTGCACCTATTTCACTATCGTCTCGCGGACGAAATAGGGTCAGAATTTCCCACCATCTCTTCCAGAACCGCAGTAACACTAATCTTAACAGTACCAATAATACAGATAGCTTACCTACCAATCATCAGTTGAGGATACAAACAGTAAGGATTCGAGCATGGATAACACGAAAGCCTGTCTTAGAGCTCAAAACTATGTAATAAAT
Source organism: Asparagus officinalis (assembly GCF_001876935.1). Classification (NCBI taxonomy): domain Eukaryota; kingdom Viridiplantae; phylum Streptophyta; class Magnoliopsida; order Asparagales; family Asparagaceae; genus Asparagus; species Asparagus officinalis. The sequence goes on along the minus strand of NC_033802.1, from coordinate 605,232 downwards.
TCATAGTGTTCAGAGAGAGATGTAAATATATTTAACGTTGATCGAGTCTTGGATAGCAGTACGAGAATCCAAGTTCACGTTGATAGCGACTAATGTGTACAATTATAACAAGTTTAGGCGCCAGAGCTTATGTTTTACTTTGAACGAAGTGCAACACTCTAACCACTGAGCTTAAATTTAACTGAAAATAATAATCCAACCGTGAAGAGCACAAAAAATTACAATCTTTTAGCTCTTCAACGATTCAAATTCATACGGATTCAATGCACGAAGCTAACAAAATAGAGGATCAAAAGATCGCAGATGAAGAAGCTTAAGAGACGATCGGAGGGTAGAATACCTGACAAAATCCTTATGTTGCCCTAATTGATCGAGAAATCGGACGATTCGCCGGAGGAGCGGAGAATGGTAGAGTAATAACGGAGGATTTTTGGCCGGAAAATNCGTGAGCTCTTAGGTTTTGGAGATTTCCCGCCAATTTGATCGATCGAAAAAGGGGAGGATCGATAATAAAGCCAAAAAGGCCTGCTTGGCGTTGCATCAGAAAACCTTTTCGTTAGGCTTCGACCAGTGTGAGATTATAGCCCAAATCTGTGCAGCCCGTGTAGAGTAGACTTTCCATTTAAAACTATGGGCCCAATCTACTAGTTTGTGAATATACCCATGGAGGCCTATTCGCGCGTCCAGTCCCCCCGAGCGAATTTGTTATAACTCTTAAAATCGTTTTAAAAAAAAACTAGTATAATACACGTGCATAGCGCGTGAACTTGTAAATTTTTTATTAAATAGTAAAATTGTGTTAATAAAAAAATGTATAATAAGATTGCTTAAAAAGAAATATATGAATTAATTGTTATTGTATAGTTATTGTAATTGAATGTTTTTTATAATGATCGTCCAGTATTAATATTTTTTTTCAAATAAGTCCCCACATCTAAAGTTGCTCTTAAATAAAACTATCAATTCTATAATCTCTTAAATATGGCTCTCTAACTTGAAAGTTATTAACTTAAATCTAAATTAACTAAGTTGCATTAATATTGATATCTTTTTCTGATGTCCCCTAAATAGTTACACTTGATACCTACAACATATTGCAATAGTTACTTCTCATTATAATTATTTAATATGGTAACTTACACTAAATCCTTGTGAATTTTTGACGATATAAACTTTTAAAATTACACTAAACCTCTAATGGTTTTTTTTTCAAAGAAGACCTCTAATAACTTTCGGAATTTTGTAGATAACCATATAAACTAGAACCAGAAAATGACATAAAAAGACATTTTGAAAATTATCAGGTTTTGGTGTAATTTTTCTAAAATATATTGGGGGCTCTCTACATAATTTATTAAGGATTTAGTTTGTGGTTTTGAAAGTTCATAGGGTTTGTTTATTGTAAAATGTTGAAAGTTCATGAGAGTTTACTACAATTTACCTTTTAAATATTATAATTCTTACTTTAAGCAATACTATTAAAATAATTATATTGTATGTATGGTATAAAATATTTATCTAATTTAATTTTTTAGTTATGCTTTTACATAATTTAGTACTATAAATGTTATAACCCCTAAAAATATTAAATATTAATCTCCACAAAGGAGTCAACACGTGTCTTACACTATACTTAACTCGACTAATTCAAGACCAAGATAACATCCGCCTCAGCACGGCCGACTTAATTGGTCGACATCTCTCGTAACCGAGTCAAAATGCGGTACCACTTAGCCAACCCCAATCGATTCCACAAGCGACCCGACTCAGCCCACTGTTCGGCCGACGTCTCGCATAACTCAGTCAAAAGACGGTGTTTCTTGGCCCTGGACCTGAGGAGTCGAAAGACGGCAGTTACCTCGAACCCCTCGCCAACCGACTACTCTCGCATTAACCGCCTTGACAACATCATCATTACTCTAGCCCCCATAGTCTTTATAACTCATCGGACCTAGTCAACACTAAGAACTTGCTATCATTCCTATAATAAATGACTAGGTGACTCACCTCTTTCAGTAACCGACATGTAGCATATGTATGCCGACTCAGCTGCCTAACTGGACTCGACCCAAGTTACATTCTTGCCCCTCAGACCCACTATAAAGGAGCATCACTATATGAGGAAGGCTCTGGTTTTTTTCGACATAACTAAGAGATAACTTTGTTTTTTTAATATTAGTTGAGATGCATGTGCAATGCACATGGTTGAATGTCATGATTATTTAAATTGATAAAAATAGAAAAAAATATAATAGAAAATAAATTTCTTTACGAGATTGATCATCAACTCAATAATCTCTCTTTCAAATGAAATATTGTTATTGTTTCCTTCAACGCAGAGTGTCGCCACGTGATCTACTATTTGTGAGTTATAAAGACATTGATATAGCACAACATCTCTGTTTATTAGTATCTTGAAGTCTTCAAAAGATAGATGATCATTCAATTCACGAAGGAGTTTTGTATATGAATTTACTTACAATATGTCTATTAAACTTTTAGTTGTGATTTGATTCATATTGACATTAATTTTTAGTTATAGTTTTACTCGTATTTACATTATCTAATATTCTCATTCAATTTTATAACTCATTTTTTGTACCATTGAAGTAAAACTAGAAGTATGAAGGATTATTTTCTTATAAAATTAGAGCAGAAAAATTATTATATATTTCGTCATGTGCTCTAAATATAAATTTTATTTTTCTTTGATGCAAGGTCCCTATCAAATCTTACCCCAAACGATGTGAATGAAAAATGCTATTATAACTCTCTTGCTTGGGGCAATTGTATTATATATATGACATATACAATAGTCTCGTGTATTTTTTGGTTCTGACTGCAAAATACGCAAGAGTGGTAGTCCCGTATATTTTTTGGCTTTAATTACTTTTGTAATTAATGTTCGCTAATTACATGAGACTATTAGTCATATGTATTTTAAAGATAGTTTTTTACAAAAGCGACCTCTTTTTTTGTCAGTCTTGATGACGTGGTAAAAAAGAGGTCAATTTTGTTAATTATTTTGGACAATAGTTGATTTTGCTAATATTTTTAAAAAGTGATATTTTTAAAAATTCTCCTAAAATAACCCGTTAAATCAAAATATGAAATTGGCGAAAAGGCCTAAACATTCTGGTGATTAATTGACCCATAAATAGGGAAAATAATAATTAAAATAAGATGTATATTTAAATTGAATCTAATAAGACACTTCACAGAATGAAGCATGAAATGGATTCAAGAAATTATTAAAAAAGAATTAAATTGTTTTTGAAATAAGGATACGATGTAATTATGATTGAAATTGAATCCAATAAAATTATTAAAAAAGAACTAAATGTATATTTGAAATTGAATCTAGTAAGGCACCTCACATAATATTACTTTTTAAATTGCTAAGTTATAGATAATTCACGTAGGATTAGGATATGATGTAATTATGATTAGGATAGATTAAGATATAAATGAAATATTCAAAATAGCGAATGGTAATATTGATCATTGAAAGATTTCTACTGAACTCGTGCTTTTAAAGGGAGTACGATATATGATATGATGTGATTTTGCATTTTTCTTGTAAAAATATATATATTCAAATCCAACGTGTAATTGGTTTTGCAAAATAGTTGGGCGTGCATATTTTTGTTGCAAGAAATGTAATCCATTACAAAACTAAAAATTTGTTTTTGAAATTGCAAATGACCTACATTCTCAGATTTATGTTAACTAACTTGGTGATGTGATGTTAATATTTTAATTTTAACAGTTTCTGCAACATTTAGTGCAACAATCTTTTAGCAATAAATATAGTAATTTTTTTTATTAAATGATAGTCTCCTTAGCACTCGTAGATATCTTATTTTAATACTCGAAATATATTAAAATAATGACTAAAAGAAAGAAATATAAACTTTATTTGTAGAATTTGCAGCCTATTACCTGTTAAGCAAACGTCCCTAATAATGATTTTTATGGGTTGAATTATCAAATTGGTAAATTATCCCCTCTTAACTAATTGATATTAAAAGTTTTTCTGACAACTTTTTGTTATTAAAGTTCATTCATTCTGCAATTTAGGCAATTTTCTTTGTCGCGAGTGAAGATTTGGGAATTTTTTTTTCAATTTCAAACACATTTTCAGCAAAAAAAAACATTTTTATTCAATTAGATACCAATAATAATTCTACTAACCACACACATATTTAAAACCACATGACAAGTCAAGAAATCCATAATTTTAAATGTGTGACATCATCTTAATCTAGTCATTAAAGTTAAACAAAGCCACATTGCTTATTTTAAGGCCCCCATAATAATTATCCAATTTAGGGAGTTTATCTGTTATAGTTTTTCATCGCATGGATTCGATTCAACACCTGTTGCCTCCTCGTAATCTGGGGGGATCCCAGCACCACGTGCGTGTCTTCTCGGTATCGAAAGAGCAGCACTTGGGCGACTTCAGATGGCGACGCGTGCGAAGAGAGCTTACAGATGTCCAAAGTTGCGGTCTTTATTTAAACGCTAGCGGTATCTTTTCTGGGTTCCATGCTGCCGGAAGTTTTCGCCGTCTTTGTTTGGTGGGGGAAGAAGAGTTGAAGGTTCGAAGGGAAAGATCACAGCATGAAGGTTGGAAATTCTGGCAGTACTGCTTGTTGATTGTTTTAATTTCTTAGTTAGTTGATCAAAGTTTTGATCTTTTTTTAGTTCTGGTGTCGTGGCTGTTTTGATCCTCGGACCATTCTGAGATGAAATTAGTTAGTTTGGCCCTTGATTTGTTTGAATTTTAGTTAGAGACTTACTAGGGATAGCTGAAAAGATCTGTTTTATTATTATTATTATTACTATCCATGTTTCGTATTGTTCTAATTATATAGCAATTGAATAAGTAGATTAATTAGAGTATCTCATCGAATAGAAAGTTCCATCTTTTTTCGGGGGGTTATTGAGAATTCATAATGTTAGTAGTCTCTCACGGAATGAATCCTCTCTAGGATGGCATTAGCATATAAAAGAGAGGAAATTTGCGCAATTGATGTGGCTAGACTAGACTTTGATCGGCATTTTGATAGTTTGTTGAGGCCTTAGCGCACATGAAGATTACAAGTCCATCTTGAGATCGAAAACTAGTAGTAATAAGATCTCTGAGTCTTATGGAGTGATTACGGTCAGCCCTTTTGTTTGAAGGTCCGCGAGACGAGGTCCCACTCCCATTCATCCCTTGAGGAAGAAGGGAAGGTGGCGACAAGGAAGCAAAAGGCAGAGGGCAAAGCTCACGATGGCGAGCCACCGGCTTCTAGAAGCAAGAAGGCCAAATCCACGGACAGCGAGGATGGCGGTGACGGTGCAAAATCTGCAGGAAGCACTACCGCAGAGTTCGACGAGTTCTGCAGAGCTACAAGAGAGCATCTTTCTGTTGAGCAAATGCGCAGAATCCTCGAAGCTAATGATCAAGATTCATCTGGTCCTGATGATGCAATTGTTTATAGATGGTAACTATGGTCTGTTTCAAATGATAAAATTGTGGTTCTATTATGTACTTTTTAAGTTCATCCTGCTGTGATTGTTTTTACCAGCCAAGATATGCTGTTTTATGGTGCTTTGGAGAAATGCCCAGTTTGTGGCTACCAATTGAATTGCACTGGAAGCAACTATGCTTGTAAGGGTGCTTATAGTGAATGGACAACTTGTACTTATACTACCCGAGATTCGCCGAGGGAAAAACAAGTGCTTAAAGTCCCACATGAGATAAAGGATCCAATGGTTTTAGATGTGAGTTAATACTCCATGTTTCGATCTCTCTTACATTTTGACGTATGCTTTCAAGCGGTAATTTTATTGTTCATTAATTGGTGCTTTGTGATTTAAAGTGGGTAAAAGACCATGAATCGAAGCCGTATCCTCAGAGGCCATTGACTCCAGCGGACAAGCCTCTTGTTGGCATGATGATTTCCCTCTCAGGGCGGCTCTCGCGAACTCATGTAATATATTCTTCTTATCTTCCTACTCTTCATGCAAAGTTCTATTTTTAAAATCCATTTATGGATTTTTGTCATACTTTAATGTGAAGCAATATTGGAGAGAGCAAATTGAGAAGCATGGAGGAAAAGTCTCCAATACAGTTCAAGGTATAGTTTCTTTGCATTTGCAACCAGGATTATCCTCTTTACATACAAGTAGTTTATAATGACATTGTTTTCCGTAGGTGTGACTT
>NC_033802.1:580751-598999 GCF_001876935.1 Asparagus officinalis | reverse complement strand
CTCTAAAGTAGTAGAGGCAATGTAAGCTTGGAAAGTTAACGAATTTGTTAGAAATTGTTCTTCCTATAAATATTTTTTAATGCAATAGAAAATTGAGATCAAATTATTCTGTCACTGTGATTGTACAGGGAGAGTAACATTCCAGTAGTGAGGGAGGCTTGGTTGCTTGATAGCATCCAGAAACAAGCAGCTCAACCGTTGGATGCTTATGATGTTGTTTCTGATCTTGCTCCTGAAGGCAAGGGAATCCCGTGGGACAAACAAGATCCTGGCGAAGAAGCCCTTGAGTCCTTGACTGCAGAGGTAATTCTCTTTCTCAACTATATCTTTTCCATTGTTGTGGGTTTTATATTTCAGATTTTAACCTATAAATATGGTCCTGTGCAGCTTAAGCTCTATGGCAAGAGAGGTGTCCATAAGGACTCTAAACTGGTGGATCAAGGTGGAGTTATTTTTGAGAAGGATGGAGTTATTTATAACTGCGCATTCTCCATTTGTGATCAAGGAAGAGGACTTAATGAGTAAGGCTACATTCTCTTATTAAATAGTATTTCGATGCGGCAGTCGCTTGTAATCATTTTTCTGTTTCGTAAGCAGATATTGCATCACTCAGTTGATTATGGTACCTGAGAACAAGCTGCATCTATTTTACAAGAAGGGTCGAGTTGGGGATGACCCCAGAGTAGAAGAAAGAGTTGAGGAATTTCCCGACACTGATGATGCAATAAGGGAATTTGTTCGGCTGTTTGAGGAGCTCACTGGAAATGAGTTTGAGCCTTGGGAGAGGGAAAAGAAGTTTGAGAAGAGGAGCCTCAAGTTCCACCCTATAGATATGGTACAGCTTCAAATACTCTGTCGATGATTTCAGTTAATTCGATGGCTGTTCAAATGTAAATTTTTGGTTGTTTGTTGAATAGGAGGATGGTTTTGATGTTCGATATGGTGGTTTGGGGGTTCGTCAGCTTGGAGTTGCAGCTGCTCACTGCAAACTTGATCCTTTGGTTGCAAATTTCATGAAAGTTTTTTGCAGCCAAGAGGTCTATAGGTACATTTCTTTTGTTTTCAGTGGTCTTTATAGTTGTGCTTTGACTGAATGGGCTTATTGAATATCATGGTGGATAGGTATGCTTTAATGGAGATGGGCCTGGATAGCCCTGATCTTCCTGTGGGAATGGTCTCAGATCTCCACCTAAAGAGATGTGAGCAAAAAATCCTCTTACATATTGATTTATTTAGTTCCTTTGTTCAACTTCAGTTCGACATTGGTGAGTTGTTGCTGCAGGTGAGGAGCTACTACTACAATTCAGGGACTGTCTGAAGACAAATCCTGAGTCAGACGATAAAGGCAACATGATGCGATTGGACTTTAGCAATAGATGGTTCACTATGATGCACTCCTCTCGGCCCTTCACCATAAGGGATTTCGAGGAACTTGCTGATCATGTAAAAATCTTTAACCATTTGGTTTGTTGAATTTTTCAATGTGAATATGGACGTCCTAATGATGTTGGTTCTGTTTTAAAATCCAGGCAGCTGCAGCATTTGAGACAGTGAGGGACATAACAGTTGCTTCACGGCTGATTGGGGACATGACAGATGCAACTCTGGATGATCCGTTGTCTGACCGATACAAGAAGTTGGGATGTTCTGTTACTCCATTGGACAAGGAATCTGATGATTATAGTATGGTAGTGAAGTATTTGGAGAAGACCTACGAGCCTGTCAAGCTTGGGGATGTGGTAAGAATTGTTCCAACTGATTCTCGGGATTGTTGATTAGTCTATGATTCAGTACTAATAGCCTGTCATACTATGTAGAGCTATGGTGTAACGGTGGAGAATATATTTGCCGTGGAGACGAATGAAGGGCCTTCTTATGATGATGTGAAGAAGTTGCCTAATAAAGTCCTTCTATGGTGTGGTATGTTTCCTGTTGGGCTTTTTCTTCCTTTCCCAAGTTTGTTTTAGATATGAAGCGATTATTCTTTCTCCGTTTGAGAGAGGTGTTGGTATTTATTCTTTTGTTAAAGAAATAAGGGCCTTAGTGCAATTTACTGATTGAAAATAGTAGGAAATTTTTCTTTCTGAGGAGCTAGATTATTCTGGACAAATGAACGTATTGAAAATGTAGTAACTACATCTCGCGATATTATTCTGGACCAATGAACGAACGTATTGATGTGCGGTTACGAGGAGAGAGAATAAGTCTTTAGTTCTTGAATATTACCAAGTAACAAAAGAGGAGAAAGGGGGGGGGGGGGGGATGAAAATAAGGAATAAAGTTGACAATACAAAGAGAAGATATCTAAATATATTTTGTTTTATTTGTAGGAACTAGAAGTTCGAACTTGATGAGGCACTTATACAAAGGCTTCGTGCCAGCAGCATGCTCGATACCTGCTCCAGGCTACATGGTATGTTGCTTGAAGCAGTTCATTTCACTTGGAAATCTACAACTGTAACTTTCAGGCTGACTAACATATAAATTCTAATGAAGTTTGGGAAAGCAATTGTGTGCTCGGATGCGGCAGCTGAGGCTGCAAGGTACGGGTTCACAGCGATCGACAGGCCTGAAGGCTTCTTAGTCTTGGCTGTAGCTTCCCTCGGGGACGAGATCACCGAAATGAACAACATGCCCGAGGTAAATTTGAATAGCACAAGTTCATACGATCTGTGTATGGGATCGTACATCAACCGCTCATGTTGTTGTTGCAAGCAAGGAATAAAGTTAACTATACAAAGAGAAGATCATCTAAATATATTTTGTTTTATTTGTAGGAACTAGAAGTTCGAACTTGATGAGGCACTTATACAAAGGCTTCGTGCCAGCAGCATGCTCGATACCTGCTCCAGGCTACATGGTATGTTGCTTGAAGCAGTTCATTTCACTTGGAAATCTACAACTGTAACTTTCAGGCTGACTAACATATAAATTCTAATGAAGTTTGGGAAAGCAATTGTGTGCTCGGATGCGGCAGCTGAGGCTGCAAGGTACGGGTTCACAGCGATCGACAGGCCTGAAGGCTTCTTAGTCTTGGCTGTAGCTTCCCTCGGGGACGAGATCACCGAAATGAACAACATGCCCGAGGTAAATTTGAATAGCACAAGTTCATACGATCTGTGTATGGGATCGTACATCAACCGCTCATGTTGTTGTTGCAAGCAGGATACGAAGTCACTGGAGGAGGAGAAGAAAGCTGTGAAGGGTGTTGGAAGGAAGAAGACCGACGAGTCTGAACATTTCACGTGGAAGGACGATGTCAAAGTGCCCTGCGGCCAGCTCATCTCTTCCGGTCATGACGATAGCCCGCTCGAGTACAATGAATATGCTACCTATGATCCGAGCCAGGTTAGAGTGTTCTCATTTACCTGAAGAGCTTGTGTATGGGATACTGAGCTGGTTTATATTGTTGCGCAGGTGAGCATTAGGTTCCTGGTTGGCGTGAGTTATGAAGAGAAGGGCATGGAGATGGATACCGCAGAGTGAAGTGAGATGGGTGAATGGTTGGTCGGGAGGTGGAAGCAGTAGTTTTTGATCGAGTCCCTTTTTGGCAAACACAGCGGAAACTTTTGTATGTAAACTTTTGTATGCACATAAAGGCATGTATGCGTATATATGAAATCTTTTGTGCTACATCTGGTTGGCCTCAACATTTATGATGTTCTGAGCTTTTTGATCGAGTCCCTTTCTTTTCAAATTGTTGCTTTGATGAGCTTAATTGCGCTTGAATATCCAATAGGGTCTTACTCGGCGCTTAATATAATGTATCCTTCCTTAATTAGTAGTTTTTGGCGGCGCTTGTATATCTTAAGTTCTTTAAATATGCACTTTAATATGCAAATACGAGACATTTTCCTAGCTAAAAACTTCTCACTTCGCTAATTTTAGGACATTTTAAATTTTAATATTTGCTATACTTACTGCTGAACGGTCCTATAAAAAATCTATTTCAAAATAGAGTTATTATTGTTGAACCTATAAAAAATCTATTTTAAAATAGAATCATGTCACTACTTGCTGATTTTAGAACATTAATATTTGTTAAATTGAGTATATAACCGACTTGAACTAGAATTAGAATTACGGCAGTTTGAACAGTAAATTTAACAAAATTAGCATGTGGTGACGCGCGAACGAAATTCAGGGGGCGATTTCGTTCGGATAACTTAGGGTACCTAATAGCAAATCTTAAAAACTTTAAGGTGTGGTGTATTAAGTTAGGTATTTAATTGCAAATCTTTAAAGACCCTAGGGTATATAAATGCTGTCAATGATAGGTGAGGGTATATAAATGCAAAGTAGGAGAAACTATAGGGTATTTAAGTGCAATTAAGCCACATGCAAAAGCCAAAGCACTGTAACTTTTTCCACTCGACTCGCTATACATCACCGACGACTGCGAGAAGATGAATCCGGTGACCGATGATCCGGCGACAGCGTCGACCACCACCATCTCCGGTCCTTTAGCAATCGCATCATGCGCAGCCATGGCGCTATCCTACGTGGCGATCCTCTACGCGCCCACTCTCCTCCTCCGCCTCCCTCCTCCGACCTCTCTCGATAACTTCATGATGCGACGCTTCGCCTGCGCCTTTGTATCCTCAGCCGCCTCCGCCGCCCTCACCGCCTCCATCGTGGGAGTAAGTTCCTGAACCCTAAAACCTAACTTCCCCCAAAATTTGTACGCACCGTTTTGTTTTGGGCAGGCCGGGAGATTTAGGGATTTGGCCTCGATCTTTGGCGTGTTTGGAATTAGAGCGGATCATACGGTATTGGACCCTGGGATACATGATTTCTCTTGTTTTTTCGAGTGATTTTGAGGTAATTGTGGACACCTAACGCTTTTACCGCAGTGGCGAGCTTTGGTGTTTCCTCTCTTGCTGACGTCGCTGGTGTATTCTGGATCCCTGGCGTTGGAGTTTTGGTTGGTGATTAGCGGACGGAGAGGTTTGAAGAGTTTTGGGGAGTGGGTGTATGGAATGCTGCATAATGTGATGGCTTGGCGTAATTATGTTGTGGTAAATTGATACTTTCTTCAAGTTTTCTTTGATTTTGATCACCTTACTCGTTATATGTTCTCGATTTGATGTGAAGTTTTGAGCTCAATTTGTAATAAATTATCAGCATGTTACTTTACGCATTTGTATGGGAAATTTGATCGATTAATTTAGGTGCTGCTTGGCGGTCAGTAGGTTAATACACTATTTATAAGTACACTATGTATTCTGTAACCCACATCCAGAGGCAGATAATCAATACAAGTCATTGACATGAACTTGTTTGTACTTATTCATCATGGAAGCCTGGACCTGTATTATGAGTATCCCCCCGATCGTGCAATATAAATGTATCGGCCTGATTCTCATATGTATTAGGCTATCTTATGTTCGATTGATGTTGGTTGAAATTTTGACATGTATCACGCGTGCCTTTTGCATTGCTTACTTCTGTGTGCTCGAGCCGATGACTGATTAAGCAGTTGGTGTTAATTGAACTTTTAATGCGCATCATGTGCATTTTGCAGAGTTTTCTTCTGTGTACATATCATGATGATCCAAACAAAGATTTTTTATAGGTCTTGAAACATTTGCATGCTTTGCTCATTTGCATCATGTAGTGTGTAATCTGCATATCATACTTGTTTTATATGCTCATATTGTCTACTCTTTCATTTAGTTGAATTTTTTATAACTTTTTAAATAACTTTTAAAAGTGATCATAGACCTACTAATTGCTGGCAACCCTATACTGAACAGGCACCATTCACAGAGGAACTGGTCTTTCGAGCATGTATGATTCCTTTGCTTCTTTGCGGTGGATTTAATAGATACAACATCATATTTCTTAGCCCAGTCTTCTTCAGCTTAGGTAATTAGATAGGCAGTTTCTTTTCATTTCTCAATTAGCTAATCCCACTTGGAGCATTTTGCCTTCTATTTCATTCATTATACTTATATCTGCCTGATTCCTTGTGCATTTTGTTTCAGTTATTTGAATGTTTCTTTGCGTTCCGATTTCTTATATGTAAGTAGTACCCGTAAAATTTAGAGAAATAAAGTTAAATCTGGAGAAATTCTTGTAATATAGGTAAATATTATATTTTGCAGTCTTTTTAGTAACCGGGGCAAGATGCTGAGGAACTTTGTTATTTTATTAGAGTAAAATGTACAAAATAAACATAAAGAGAGTGGGAAAGAGAGTACAACAGAAGTCATTATTTTTTATGTATTTCTGTTTATAAGACTGATAATATGATAGCTCTTGCTAAGCCTATTGCCAAGTAACAGATATAGTATGATGGGATGTTTTGAACCATTATTACTCATATGGTGACTCTTTTTGCAGCACACTTAAACCATTTTCTGGAGCTTTATTGTCAACATAAGTATCCTTTTCGGAAAGCTCTCCTTATTGTAGGTACTTTCTCTTAGCTTCATGAAATTTTAAGTTGATTGTACAAAACAGAAATAGTAACTTATCTTTTCACTAAGCATGTGGTGCTTTGACACACTCACCTGCTAAAATTACGCCTTAAAAAGATTGGATCTTTCATTATACCATGGTGTACCACTTTTGCCTATGATTGCTAGCTGTTAGTTATTCTGAAGCCTTGTATAATATATTGAAGATGTCTTTCCCCCCTCTAGTCTTGAGGAAGCAATTTGTTCTGGCATTCTTCTCATTACCAGTCCTCTCCTGTAGCCCTGCTATTGCAGGTTATGTTATGTATGTATCAGTGTTCAGACGCTGCAACCAAAGATTGGTGCTGTCATGTTTTTGGAAACCTGAAATTTATAGATCAAATTGAATCAATTTTCATGAAGACTGGCATTAAAAATCTGCTATATTGATGTTAAACCCATCTTGAGCTACTATTTGATGGTTAACATTACGCGGATCATTGCACTTGCGTTGGTCTATCTAGAACTGGCTAGCATTGTTCACAGGTTTAAACTTCACTGGTGTTTTTAAAATTGTTTAATTCTCTTTATGTACTTAGGCACCAACGCTATGAGTAACTTACTGTGGCATACTTAAGTTCAAAAGCATGACGACGTTCTGTTATATGCCATACTTATCAGGTCTCCAGCTAGGTTATACTGTGATATTCGGATGGTATGCATCTTTCCTCTTCATTCAAACAGGTATGTTTGCTCATGTTTATTTAATGAGGTGCTTTCTTTAGACATGTATGGAGTGTGCTCAGAAATATTTGGGTCCCCATGAATTATCATTCCTGTGCACTATGAATATCCTGTGCATTATATAAATTCTCTTATTGATTGACTCTGTCCATCTGGCCTTATTTTTCTTCCTTCACTTTTTGGCATTAAGAACTCTTTTATTATTATGGCATCATTTATGTGGAATATTTCTTGCTTATATAGCATTTCTCTGTGAATATAGCAATTTTTATAGCAAATTCAATCAATTTGTCCTAGGCACATTTTTTTTTGGTATAAAGGTCTTTTTGCAGGCAAACCCATGCCTGTTCAAACTTAATTTACAGGACTAGTGGATGGAATAGGTTACCTTAGACAAGACTTAAGCTGGTTGGTCTTTCTCTTAGCATTTGTTTTGTAGACAAGGACCTTTGTGCTAATTAAAAAGGTTGGATCAGTTTGATAACTGTCTGAAAAAGTTTGGCTGATACTGCAATCAGAGTCTCCGCAATTAGAGTTGTGCTCCATTACCAACTTTATATTCATGGGAAAAGACTTAGATGACAAAGATATTGAAGCCCGTAAATTCATTTGGTTACTAAAATATAAACTTCCCCAACTTTCTCAAAGCCTCTTCATATGTGTCTCCTGATACGTGCTTTGAGTCAGTGTTATGCACTTTCTTTCTTTATACGCATAAGATATGCTGATATTTTTACTATACAATGTACAGGGAACATACTATCGCCAGTTGTGGCACATATATTCTGTAATATCATGGGCCTGCCTGTTGTCTATTCTTCAGGTACAAAAGGTTTGTGGCTTCTACTTTTTTACCACTACTAAAACAGGCTTGTGTATCATAATGCATATAATTTGGTGATATGTATACAGTAGGCTGCACCAATAACTTTTGTTGAAAGATTAGGGTTACTTTCTCTCATAGATAGATACCCCTTTTATAGAAGGGCACTCTTACAAATAGGTCCTTACAACATTGACTAATTACTATCTAAATAACTCAACACTCCCCCTCAAGATGGGCGATAGATATCAATCATCCCCATCTTGTTACAAAAGATATCACACTCTCTCGAACCTAATCCTTTTGTTAAACAATCAGCTAACTGCTCTTCTGATTTCACATAGCTCAAAGTCAGAACTCCTCTATTCAGTTGCTCCTTGATAAAGAACCGATCGATCTCCACATGTTTGGTGCGATCATGCTGAACTGGATTGTTTGCAATATTAATCGCCGATTTGTTGTTGCACCAAAGTTGTAAGGAGTCTCTTCTAAACAAGCGCAGCTCAGATAATATGTTTTTGACCCACATCAACTCGCATAGACCAACTGTCATAGCCATGTACTCCGCCTCAGCTGTAGACCTAGCCACCACATCTTGCTTCTTGCTACGCCAAGATACGAGATTGCCTCCAACAAATACACAGTAGCCTGTAGTGGACCTACGATCATCCATACAACCCGCCCAATCAGCATCACAGTAGCCTTCAATTCTCAGATGTCCAGAACTTCTGAACTACAACCCCTTTCCTGGGCTTCCCTTAATATATCTAAGAATTCTGCGAACTGCCTCCATATGCTGTTCTTTGGGATCATGCATATATCTACTCACCACACTTACGACATGAGTAATATCAGGTCTCGTATGGTATAAATATATAAGTCGTCCAACTAATCTTTGATATTGCTCTTTACTCACTGGGTCACCACCTTCGGCACACATCTTATGATTTTGCTCGATAGGAGTAGATACAACTCTGCACCCTAACATCCCTGTCTCTGAGAGAAGATCCAGAGCATACTTCCGCTGAGAAAGCACTATACCCTTTCGCGACCTTGCAATTTTAATTCCGAGGAAGTATTTCAACTGCCCCAGATCTTTAACTTCAAATTCCTCTCCCAATTTCTTCTTCAACCGTAGGATTTCTTCAACATCATCTCCAGTGATTACAATATCATCAACATAGACCGTCAGAATAGTGATACGAATTTTGGAGTGCCTGTAAAACACAGTATGATCTCCATTACACTGTTTGTACCCCATACCACAGACTGCCAACCTGAATCTATCAAACCATGCTCTCGGAGACTGTTTTAACCCATACAAAGACTTCTTCAACTTGCACACCTTTCCAGCTACTTGAGAAGTAGCGAAGCCTGGTGGAATCTCCACATACACCTCCTCCTGGAGATCTCCATGCAAAAAGACATTCTTAACATCTAGCTGATGTAGTGGCCAATTGAAGTTGGCAGCACATGACACCAACACTCTAACAGTGTTCTTCTTTGTTACTGGAGCAAATGTCTCGTCATAGTCAATGCCATACGTTTGACTGTAGCCTTTAGCAACCAATCTGGCTTTGTATCTGTCGATCTTGCCCTCTGGAGTTTGCTTAACCGTATACACCCACTTACATCCAACAGCACGCTTCCCAGCTGGCAGAGGTACCAACTCCCAAGTATCATTCTTCTTCAAAGCCCGAAGTTCCTCTTGCATGGCACTCAACCACCTAGGGTCTTGCTTAGCGACCTGCCAGTTGTTAGGTACAGGCACTGAATGCAATGATGCAATGAATGACTTATATGCAGGTGGAATGGATGCATATGAAATGTAATTCGCAATGTCAGTATCCCAACTACCAAACTTAGCTGGAGGTTTTCCAGCATTGACTCTGGAGGTTCTACGGGGTAAGACGGGAGTATTAGAATTATCAGGGAAGAACTCGTTACCTATCGATTCAGGTGGAGAAGTCACTGGAGAGGAGGGACTTGGGACATCAACATTTATGGGCACTAGCATAGGCACAGGAGGCGGCTCATGTTGCTGTTTCTGTCTCCTCGTGTATACTCTCAGCTCCCCCTGACCTTGACTATCACCTCCTGAGTCGCCATCACTACTCGGTAGTGTACCATCACTGCTCGGTCGCTCAAGAGGACATGGAATCATCCCAACCACGACGTCATTCTCATTATCATTCTCCCCCTCTACTAGCATCAGTAGAGCCATCTTCGAACAAGGAACTCAACTCCGTCTTCTCCCCATAAAAAGGTTCAAACTCCCGAAAAGTCACATCCATACTGACAAACAGCCTTCTTTCAGAAGGGCACCAACACTTGTATCCTTTTTGACTTGATGAGTAACCAACAAAGATACATTTAACTGCTTGCGGATCTAATTTACCCACCATCAACCTGTGATCTCTCACATAACATGTGCATCCAAACACTCTTGGTGTAACAACAAAAACGTTCGAGCCCAAGAGCATCTCACACGGTGTCTTCATCCCTAATACTCTTGATGGCATCCTATTGATCAAATAAGCTGCCGTCATGATAGCCTCACTCCATAAAAACTTAGGCACATTCATTATCAACATCAATGAGCGAGTCACTTCCAGTAGATGTCTGTTCTTACGTTCAGCTACCCCATTCTGAGCAGGGGTGTCTGGACAAGTAGTTTGATGAAGGATTCCCCTACCCCATTCTGAGCAGGGGTGTCTGGACAAGTAGTTTGATGAAGGATTCCCTGACTAGAGATGAAAGCTGCAAACTCCTTGTTGACATACTCAGTCCCAAGTAGTTTGATGAAGGATTCCCTGACTAGAGATGAAAGCTGCAAACTCCTTGTTGACATACTCAGTCCCATTATCTGTTCGGAGAATCTTCACCTGCATTCCAAATTGTGTCTTCACATAGGTCGAGAAGTCTTGAAAACATTTGTAAATCTCAGATTTCTGTTTCATCATGTATATCCAGACCATACGTGAATAACAATCAATGAAAGTAACAAACCATCTAAAACCACTAATAGAGGTAGTCAAGGTTTTAAATATCGGTTATCGGGGATTTATCGGACGGTCAAAATCCTTATCGGATAGCGGAAATCGGGGATATATCGGGGATAAGTAGTATTTATCGGAGCGATATACTGGATCATGTATATATAAAATATAATAACTAAAAATGTTATCTAACCATGCTTAATAAAATATAATAAATTTATTTATTTCATCACATCATAAAATTTTATGCCTAACATCAGTCAGTTTTATTTTTGTTGCAGACTTGAGTTCAAAACGACATCAAGATTCCAAGGAATGAAGGAACTAAAGAAGACAACTTAAAACAACAATTGTAAACTATCTGCAGATCCAAGTTGTAAAACTAATTGCAGATATAAGTTTGCTATAAATTAATTACAGTGAAAATTAACTGTAATTAAAATTAAATTTGCTTATACATTACAGTCTCACAAATATTTTCTTAAAATTAACTACAAGACTTGTAACTAATTTCTTATAAAGTCTTACAACAAGTCACAGTATTTTAACACAGATATATGGGGAAATCCTAAAACTACATAGAAATTCTTACAGAAAAGAGTTATAACTATTAAGTTATGTATGATGAAATTGACAAACATAGATCAACGTGTCTTTTCAGAGAAGAAAAAGAAAAAATGGAAGAAAAAGAAAAAAAATAAACTTAAAAGGAAAAAAGAGAGAACAGTAATCAGAATCAGAGGAGAAAAAAAAGAACTTAAAAGAAAAAGAAAAAAAATGAACTTAAACGAAAAAGAGGAGAGAACAGTAATCAGAAATTCAGAATAGATGAGGTGGGAGGCAAGCTTAAAAGAAAAAGAAAGAAGAGAAAAAAAATGAACTTAAAAGAAAAGTGAAAAAAGAAAGTCGAGGTCGGGGAGGCGAGCATATACCTGTTCGAAGAGGAGCGAGCGATGACGGCGAATGCTAGGGAGCTGCGAGGTCGAGGAGCTCTGAGCTGCGGAGCTGCGGAGGTGAGCGGAGCTGCGATGTCGGGGAGCAACGATGACGAGGTTCACGAAGTCGAGGCGAGGTTCGCTGGAGATTCACGAAAGCGAGACCGCACGGGGTTCACGAAGGCGAGACCGCCCGGGGTTCACGAAGTCGAGGCGACGAAAAGGCGAGGACGAAGAGGCGACGACGAAGATTTGCTGGAGAGCTTCGTCGTCGACGACGAGGCGATGAAGAGGCGAGGACGAAGAGGCGACGAAGAGCTTCGTCACGATGACGAGGCGATGAAGATTTGCTGGAGAAAAAGGCGACGACGAAGAGGCGACGACGAGCTTTGTCGGGACGAAGAGGCGCAGAGCACAGCCGCCAGAGATTAGGGCTTGAAGGTCTGGAATCGGGTTTGAGACTTCGAGCTTTCGTTTTATTGTGAAAACGGGTCGGGTGGGTTTAATATCTCAGCAACCTAATTCACTCACAAACCCGATAAACCCGACAAAAAAATGGAAGTTATCGGGCGCTATTAGCGGTTATCAGCGATAAATCGCCGATAATTGGTCAAAAACGCTAACCGATTACAATTTCCTGTTATCCTAGCGGCAACCTGAAAATTCCGATAAATCGCCGATAAATCCCGATAAATCGCCGATATTTAAAACACTGGAGGTAGTAGGACATGGTCCCCAAACATCAGAATGGACAATTGCAAATGGTTCACAACTTCGAAGACCAATCATTCTATAAGTAGAACGAGTATGTTTTCCAAGTTCACAGGCATTGCAAAATAACTCTTTTCTATCCACTTTCTTCATTAACTCAGGTTCTAATCTATTCAAACTCTCAAAAGATAAATGCCCTAACCGACAATGTTGAAGCATTGCTTCTGCCTCTGGGCCTCCGCTAACAGCAGCGGCAATCATTGCAGTCTCCCTGTCCAAGTACCAAAGACCATCACGTCTGATGCCAATCCTAATCCTCCTCCCCGTTTCCTTCTCCTGAAAGACACACAAATCTCGATCAAATAACACGGTGCAATTTAATTGATTAATGAGAGAGCTAATTGAGAGTAAGTTAACTGGAAACGAAGGAACATGCAATACAGATGACAAGGTAACAGATGAAGTGCAATGGACCGAGCCAGTACCCCTGATGGGTTGGGATGTCCCATCAGCAATCTGAACTGTCTCATGATGCATATGTTTACTCGGATAATATAATACAAACTCACTAGATGTTCCTGTGACATGCCTAGATGCACCTGAGTCTATGATCCAATCAACATGAGTTTTAGTGGATGTAAGTGCCTGAACCTGTGTACCTTTGGTCGCATGAGCATAACCAATAAAGTTACCAAAGCATGTAGTGGTAGCTAGATCCTGGGTGACTTGTCCCTTGCCCTTTGAACTCTCAGCCTGAAGCTTGAACAGACGTAGTTCATCCAGCTCTGTTATTTCAGCTCCAGTCATTCCAGCAGTAGTCTGAGACTCATCTGTCACAGCTAGGTGAGCAACTCCTTGGTTTACACGCCCCCTGTCTTCTCGACCTGCACGGCCACCAGTCTGACCATGTTCACCCCAGTTCCTTTCCCTGGGTGGCTTAGGGCACATCTGTCTCAGATGCCCTACCTCTCCGCAGTTGAAGCACTGCCTAGTCTCCCCTCTAAATCCAGTGTTATCCGGATTGGATACCACCAGCGTAGACTTCTCTCCTGTAAGTCCACCTATCCCAGACCGTAGCCTGATACGACTCTCCTCCTGTATCATGGCCGAGACTGCCTTCTCCAGTGGTGGGATCTTCGTCTAGGTTAGTAGCAATGCCGTCCTCTGCTCATACACTGGAGCCAAACCTCGGAGAAACAACATGGTCATCTTCTGCAAAGAGGCCTCGCGTTCCTTGCACTCAGGGTCCTTGCAGCTCGCTGGGGGCGAGAAGTGATCGTGATCGAGCCACAAGCGCTTCAGCTCTGTGGCGTACTCCTGTACAGTCCTCTCCCCCTGGACTATAGCGCTGATCTCCTTCTCGATCTGGAATACCCTCAAGTTGTTCAACTTCTTGATGATCTCCTCCATCGGATTTTTTCCAGTCTTTATCATCGATCCAACTTGTATTCTTGTGGTGCGCAACGAAAAAATGCCGGCAGCACTTCGACAGTACAACAAGATAGATAGATCAATAAGAATTCCTGTTTCACCAAGGAAACAAGAACCCAAAAGCAAGATATCTTAACAAAGTGAGATATCAGCTCTTCCTCTCATCAGTTCTAAGACAGACTTGTCGAGGGAACCTAAATAAACTATTACAAATCAAGAACCCCTCTCTTTCTTTTTTCTTCTTCTTTTTAAACTATTACAAATCAAGAAGAACCTCTCTCTCTTTTTTTTTTGTTTTTTTTAAAGGGCAGCGGAACAAGCTACCTAATCATCTGATACAGATCCCATTTTTCGTCTTCTCTTGGAACTGATCTACAAAAAAAGGATAAAAACCAAACTCCTAAACTTCCTCCAGCTCACGCCATCTTTTTTCTTCTATTGGATCTGATCTACAGAAATCAAAAAACAAAAAAAGATAAAAACCAAACTCCTAAACTTCCTAAACTTCCTCCAGCTCACGCCATCGGACCTTCCCCCGTAGCCGTGGTCACATGGCCCGTCCACCGCCGTAACCCTCACCGTTCCTGCGCAGCGACTCACTCGAAACCGCCAGCGACAGAGGGAGGTGAGAAACCCCTAATTCCCGCCGCCGCCGCCGTCCTCTGCAACCATGGGTCGTATGCGCAGCTGCGGAAGGGGTATCTCCTCGTCGGCGTTCCCCTACAAGAGGACTCCACCGAGCAGGCCTTCAGCGCCTTTGGCGAGGTCGTTCGAGGCCTTCAGCGCCTACAGCAAGATCTAGGATGAAGAGGATGACGACCGAAGCCCTTCGGATTTGTTCGGGTTGGATTTCGTCGGGTTGAAGAAGGTGGCGGCTAGGTTAGAGCTCTGATACCATGTTGAAAGATTAGGGTTACTTTCTCTCATAGATAGATACCCCTTTTATAGAAGGGCACTCTTACATATAGGTCCTTACAACATTGACTAATTACTATCTAAATAACTCAACAACTTTAGATCTAAGAAAACATATAAATGTATCTAATGCTGATGAGATTAGCCTATGTATAAATTCTGGTGACATTGTTTCAATTGGTTATATGCTCATCTGATATCCGTTCTGAAAACTGAGCCAATGGCTGCCTTTTGCATCAGTACTGCATGAACCAGTTGAATTACTATATCTTGAAGGAAAGAAAGTAAAAACCAACACGATCAGTACTTCATTTTTCTAGAATGTGATTGAAAAGCTTTCAAATTTGTAGGACCTCTTATTTATTAGCATGTTGCATAGAGATTCAATATTGAGGATAGTATCAAACATTACACATATATCTTTAATGTGGAATCCCATGCCAATCTTCATAGTCACAAGGTTTCACTGTAAATACCCATCTCAACATCATTATCAAGGCCAGAATTTAGTAAACTTGGCGACCAAGTAGTTTCGATTCAAATGTTTTATCCAGTACCGCTATGCTTCGCCTAATTGAATTCTGTTTATCTTCAGGTCTGGTAACTGCTGTTTTTGTTGCTGGCACAGTGTCTTTCTTTTGGCTTCTTCTCCCAGCATCAAGCCCAGACTTGTATAATGATAGTCTAGATAACTGCTTTTGTTGGCACGGGTACTGTAGACGGAACTGAACATAGAAATAAGTGATTTCATGGAGGAATAGCTGAAGATAGAAAGACTTTCAGTAATCAGTGAAGAATGGAATTTTTTAGAGCTCTAGTCCTTCTCTTGTGGAGCCAAGCGACACCGACGTACTCAAGATGCTTTCGTTATAGTAGGGAGGGATTACTGGCTACAACTAGCTTCTGGTTGAGTTTAGCTTGTATCTGTACTACTCTCTGTGTAATTGCTAATTAGCATACTGTATTAGTTATTCTTTAGCTGGATGAAGGAAAATAACCAACCTGAATTTTGAAAGACAATTGTGCTTTGAACCCATTATCTTAACATGTCTTCACATGTTCCTATCCAGTGTCTTATTTTGATTTCTGTCTCACCCAAAACTCATCCTCAAACTTTAACATCTTAAATTATGGTATCTATTAAATATTCATTTAGTTCTGCTATGTATATTCACTCACACTATACTTGCTTTTTTGCGCCCAATATGGATGAAAGTAATGCATCTGCCCCCAAGTAAGATTGTAGTTCTAAATTGAGTGCATTGTTTATTCACTGTTTGAGCATGTGATACCACATGATTGCTTGCAATTTTAGTGTTTTTTTTACAGATTGAGCAGGGATGACCTCTTCTTGGCAAATCTTCTGAAGTTTTGTTTGTCATCTTCTATGGTCGATTCCACCTCCTTCCATAGTCAGCGATCGGCTGGACAACCTAAATGAATCATGGTCGCAGTTCCAGTGTTCCACTCCACCGGTACTCCCCAAATCCCTAACCCTATTTCTGTAAAATTTTGGCTTACTTGAACTTCTTGCAAATTGTGATATGGAGTTCACTGTTAAAATTATGATGAAATCAGATTATATACTGTTCATATTAGGGAAACAATCTTATTTCACAAATAATTCTGCCATTTTGTTGCAGAATATGTTGTGATTACAAATTGCGTGGACAAACTACAGGACTGGTTTCATCTGAAACTGAAAGTCCTAGAACAAAAATGTGCTGTGATGCAATTCCATGGAACCTTTTGACTTGATGTGGAATTGTTCCTGTATTTGTTTATAATATTTTTTACCAGCTGCACACAGAAATATTCTTTATTAGATCCAAAGCTAGATATGTCACTTTACAAATATGCACTACCAGATAGTGCATTATGCTTCGATTACCTTGGCATATGTACTCTTTGTAAATTTCTCGCAAAACCCCTGAACTTTGAGGGGTTATGCACAAAACCGTATAAATCAGAGAAACCCCCGAACGACTGAAAATATCTCATAAATGTTGTAGTATTAAGTTTGAATTATGACAAATCACAATTTGTGATGAAAAATTTAATGCAGAACATTCATGTGAGAGAAAGACACAACAAACATGTCAATGTTTTAAACCTTCTATTCTTTACGTTACTGCTTTGTTATGACATTTTCCAATAGTTCAAGGGATTTAGTAGAATTTTCCCCTGAAAGTACTCTTAGGACTTCCGGTAGAAAAACCCTATTGAGAAAAAAGATACAGTTACAACTTCGGTAATAATTCAGGAATGTAGCTCAACTCACTTTTCCTTTGTGGTGGTGGGTGAAAACCAATACAACTGTATTTTTTGAATATGAAGGAAAAAAACTAGCATAGATGTAAAGTAGCAAAGTAACTTCTTAAAATTAAAGGGAAATAAGTTACCAGTCTTACTGTGTTTGGAATCCTAGTTTATATTTATTGCCCATTGCGTTAATTTCTTTTGCTCCGCCTTACTTATTTTCAAGGGATTTGTAGGGAATCAATATATTCCTACTAAAGTAAACACGTGTTATTACCTAGTCAGAAAAGCATTAGAAGAGAGGAACCTGAATGCGTAACTTGTAAGTGTTGAAGTCACATGAGGAACGATCTCTGGACATAATTAAAAGAACTTTCCCCTTGTTCTTATACATTCAGTAGAAAATTCTTGTACATTTTAATCTCTTTCTAATTGTTAACATCACGAAGAAACTTGTTTCCTCTGATATTGTAGAACGATCTTTGGCTTTATTTAGCGGCTAAATGGCACTTAGATACCCTATTGTTTCACCACATTTACGCTTAAATACCCTATTGCAAAGCGTAACACTTAAATTCCCAAGTTGTCCAAATATGAGTCGTTAGTACCTTCTCGTAGTTTAAAACTTTGAACTGAGTACCTTCTCTTAGTTTAAACTTTGAACTGAGAATATTCCTAGGAATTTTCCCATGTGTTTGTCACATGTTATATTTAGGACAGTTTTCACCCTATTTATTGTTATAATTACTACTTTACCTACTTCTGTTTATTAAATTGATTGATTCATTTTCTTTAAAATACCAAAATTCCCTTCTTGCTCAATTTCCTCCTCCGATTTCTTTGCCTAACTCATCAATTGTAATTGAAAGTTAGAGCCAAAAATTCAATCAACTAACTTTAAACAAAATTGGTATAAATTGTTTAAACATTTTCAAATTGAGCACATCTCTCCCGTGATTTCAAGCACTTGAAATTCATTTCAACAATAAAACTCATCTTTGTTTTAACTGGTAAAAGGTGAAATGGGGGG
>NC_033802.1:578645-580741 GCF_001876935.1 Asparagus officinalis | reverse complement strand
GTTGTTGGAGTTAGTTAACATGGAGGGTTACTTTCATCCTAACGGGCTTTTTTAATGTTCTTTTCTACATTCTAATGTTTGACAACTTAGGGTATTTATGTGTTATATTTTACAATTTAAGGTGTTTAAAGTGTAAAGGCATTGAAACAAAAGAGTATTTAAGTGGCATTTAACAACACCATTTAGCTTCTGATAGGACTCCAGACTCCAGTATTTAGATAGGATTCTAATGCTGGATACAGAAGAGCCGTATGTGTATTTCTTCCCTCTCATATGATGAAGACCCTCTCTCTTAAAGTATGATGTATGCTTAAAAAATACATTGACCTCACACATGAAATCTGTGGATCTGTCACTCATTCAACATCTCTCATCATTAGCCTTTTTATACTCAAACAGACAAAAAACTTAAGAGAAGTATCCTCCCTTCTCTCTCAGGGAAGGGGCAAGGACACAGACATTAACGCTAGAAAAAATCTCTAGGAAAGCATTCTTCAAAAGCTCTCAAGTTGCTTCTTTTTGTGGGGAAAATTATGTCCCCTTCTTTTCGTTTGATTATTGATTTAATAAATGTGGCTTAGCTGATGGTGGATATGATTTCTATTTGCTGAAGCAGGACCACTTATTATAGGTGTTCTTCACTGATGAATGCATGAGGGCGTCAGAATTTTTTTCTACTTACTAAAATAAGAGCTTGTTGCTTCCATTATGCGTTACATTGACAGTTCTGTCTCCGGGTTTTGTTTGCCTTTAATATAACACATGCTTGTTCTCATCCTTTGACATTGTCTTTATTACCTTCAATTTACTGATTTAGTAGTAGAAATCTTATTTTGGCAGTGGTCTTGGATTTTGGACAATAATTTTTCGTTCCTAATAAGGAACGCAGTGAGCAAAAAGCATGTGGAAAAGACGACGTCGATACTTCTTACAGACTTGTAAAGCATACTTCCAGAGTTTTTGTTGTGTTAACAAGAAGCTCAGCATTGAAATTGTAGGTAATATAATCCATTCTACTGTTCATCAAAACTTGTATACATTTCCGATTGTTTATGATGATCTAGATATATTATGTCCCACTTCAACTGACGGGAACATATTATCAGGTTGACTTCAGACATGTAACCCTGTTGGATTCTTAATCCTATGAGCAAACTAGCATTCCTGAAATAGGCAGGGAAAAAAAAACAGTTAAGGATATTTAGATTCTTCACCAGTACATTGTTTTATCAAGTAATTGCTAGCTCAGGATGAGATATTATAAGGCTGATGTGAGAGAACATATTACAACTGATTGCCTTGTTGGCCAAAGAGATGCAACTGCATACGTTCTTAATCATATTGAGTAAAACAAAGTAGTCCTATTTTCTTCTTGTTCAGTACATTGTTTCTATTAAGCAAAATTAGCTAAGGCTCAGGAATTGTTTTCGCCATTGGAGCCTTTGTTGGCCGTGTTTTTTGATTTCTGCAGGTCAAGGATGGGGTTGGTGTTGTTGGAATTGGACATGGCAAGCTTCTGCCTGAGCTCTTGGTTCAGAAGCTGCGCCTTCTTCCTCAGCCTCTCGTTCTCCTTCATTATGCAGCAGTTCTGCAGGTACAGGTTTGAGTTGATCCTTTCCATGGCTTTCTTAAACTGTTTTGAGGTTAACCTGAAACCAACGATAGTCAAAATTAGTATTGCAGCTTAATAAACTTGACTAAAGTTTTGGTAGAACCGAACTTTTCTTTGTAGGAAAAAAGGTTCCTAATATGTTATAGGCTCAAGGGTCATGAGTATAATATTTATATCATAAAATAGTTTTTGATATTATATTAGAGCTTTTTTGGGGGGTAAATTTATGGATTATGGATTAGGACAGAATCAGTTTTGGTATATAAACAAGTACTTAAAATATTAGTCCCATACCTTTCTCTAACCAAAAAGAAAGAAAAAGAAACAAAGGAAACCAACCCCAAGCTTTGGCAATAAACAAGTACTAAGTACAAGACTAAGCACAACATCCCTTCCCTCTGATACTAAACAAAACAAAAGCATGTGCTATGTTTCTCACTCTACAAAGCAATACCTTTTGTTTTCTTGGTTGTAAGTTTGTGGT
>NC_033802.1:567988-578624 GCF_001876935.1 Asparagus officinalis | reverse complement strand
AAGGAGGGCGGCCGGTGGGGAGCGAGAATTTAATGTTTTGCGCTGGCTTCTTATTATTATGCCTTCTTGCTTATGATGAGAGTCGAGTGCGAGTCACGTGATCGACTCTACTAGGAGCAAGGGGCAAATGAGGGCGCAAATGCAATTCATCTGTTTTAAAAGGATGTGATGATGGGTTCGGGTCGGCCTAAGATTCGCAATGATAGCTTTCTTTCCGGGCCCTGCTACAAAGTATCACTTGCAAAGCATCCATTCTCTTTTGGTCTTGTTCCCCATTATTATCCATTATTATTACACCTTTGCGGTTATTATTGCTAGTATTAATTAATAGGTTACTATATGCTTGTTTCTTTTTCTACTATTTACTAGACATATAAGGATTTTTCTTTTTGGTCTATTAAATGATGCTTACTGTTGTGGTGTTCTCAATCACCTAAATGGTACCCTTTGCCAGCAACGGATGTGTGTACATTTGCATGCAATGTCCTAATCAAGTTGGCGGCCGAAGACCAACAAGGATGACGACTCAGCCGACTTGCCGAGTCGACATTCCCTCGTGTCGACTTGAAAGCCGGTACTTGTCGCTCCTCTTGTCGAAGACAGCTCAAGCGAGTCCAGTCGACCAGCTATCTCGACACCTCTCGATGACGACTCGAAAGACGTTACTTCTCGGCCAAGCTAAAGGACTTCGGCCTCGAGATCATCCTGCTAACAACTTGTCAGCATCACTGTTGAGGCTTGGCTGGCGCCATCATACCTCTAGCCCCGATGGTCTTCATGACTCATCAGACCACATCAGCACCGTCATGCCTCGATCACTTCCTATTTAATACCGAGATGATCTCTCCTCCAGTTGCTAGCCAACACCTGTAAAGTAAGAGCTAACTCAGCCGTCAGCCCATATTTTTTCACCTCCATTATGTACTCGGCCACAATGATGGTTCTGTCCTTCCGACACCACTATAAATAAGAGGTACTATTCCTTCATTCAGGGGAGGGAATCTACTCTGATCTGGATCTTGATCTCTGATTTCTGACTGTTGATGTACTAGTGATCACACAGTCAATTAGATTCATGTTTGGATGAATTGTTGAGGATTGGTGAATGAGTCGCTTTCTTCTCCGACTTTATGTCTGGTTCTTTGAACATGGTAGATGAATCTGCACAAGTAGAAGTTCGTAAGAGGATGGGGTTGGGTTCCCTCGTTGTACATCTGACGATTAAGTTAGTTGATGAACTTGAGTGGGGTGAATAAGAACTTAGAGTTCTTGTGCACGTGATTGCTTAAGGATTAGATTTGAAAATCGAGATTCCAGCCCCCGATTAAAATTCAAAAATACAGGCCTTTTCTAAGGTAAAATAGTACATGTATATATATCTAGGATGTAAGGGTAGACTGGTCACTTCGACAGAGCATATGATGACAGTGGTAAAGTGTGGTTTAGCGGCTGCGTTAGCACCTGCTTTACAGGTGTCGGCTAGCGAGTGGGGGATTGATCACTTCAACATTAAATGAGAAGTGATTAGTGGCGTGGTGGTGCCCACGTGGTCCGATGAGTCATGAATGTTATCGGGGCTAGGGGCATTGATGTGTCTGATAAGCATTAAATGCGATATTGACACGTTTGTCAGCGAGGATAAGCTCGAAGCGGAAGATGTCATTTACCTTCGTCGGGAAGTAACGTCTTTCGAGTCAGCTTCGCAAGGCGTCTGGCGAGTGGTCGAGTGGACTCGTGGCGAGTTGTCTTCGACAAAAGGGAGACGACAAGTTTCACCTTTCGAGTTGACATGAAGGAACGTCGAGTCGTCGAGTCGGGGGAAAGGTCATCCCCATTGGTCTCTGGCCGCCAAGTTGATTGGGATATAGCATGTAGGAGTATACTTGTCCGCTGCTTGGCACTGAGTTGCACTTTTAGCGAATGGAAACACCATAACACTGACTATGTGATCTGAAGATCTAATCCTCTCAGAATAATCTGCAAATTATATTGCAAACACAAGAACTCCTATAATTCTTTATTTTTTCCACTCAAGTTCACTAGCTGACTTGATCGTCGGAGGAACCACGGGGGAACCAATCCCCATCCTCTCATGTGTTTCTACATGTGTAGGCTTTTCATCAACCAAACTCAGAACCGGATATTCAGGGAAGGAAGCGGTCACTCATCAACCTCACCCCTATCCAACCGCGGATATTATTGATTGTGTGATCACTTAATATCAACACTTACTAATTCATTAATGTTGCTCTTCTTATAAATCAAAATATTATTTGCTATTATTCTCTTGACCATTGCAATCCTGTCATTTATTGATAGCATTTTTATGTTAATATTACTACTACCAAATATTAATAGGAAAATTCAATAAAGTTACTACCTGCATAGAAATTTCTTCATGCTATCTAACTTATTAGTCCAAAGAAATGGAAAAAGAATTATATCATACCTATTTAGATTCTATATCTTTTTTCTAATTTAAGTACCTGCGAAGTCTATTTGTGAACCAAATTCATTCATCCTCAGCCTGCAAATTCAATCGGGCATGCATTTTTTAAGGAGATGAAGAATAAATTATTTCCCCATTGGCTAAAGTTGTTTCATGAGATTTAGCAATGTTGCCCCTCTTAAAATTGGGAGTTGTTCTACAGAGACCTCAAATCATGGGACCTAAGGGGGGACGGATGAGGTGTCAACCCCTGGGTGCATGATCTACTGATTATGAACAGTAGATCATGCACCTAGGGGTTGACATCTCACCCGTCCCCTCTTGTATCCCATGATTTAGAGTCCCTGAGGAATTTTTCTAAAATTGGGGGTCCCTCTCCCGGAAGTTCTTCTCGTTATGACGAAGCTGCACGCATTAAGAATGATTAGTAGACACATGACAGATTTGCCCCTCGCATCTAAATGTTTCTGAGGCGAAACTTGTCACTTTGGGCCCCCTCGTGGGCCTCGTTGGATCTTGTTACCGTTTCGCAGAGGCTTTTCATGTACAATGTGTCTCGTTAATGTATCTGTTTCCATTGGATTCTCTCTTCGTGTAAGTTAGATTCGGATTAGGATTTGGAATTTTTTTCCCCATCATTTTTCTCTGGTCCCTTTCCATTTTTGCGCCAGGTGTGCGATGGTTGTTTAGCGTGATCCCGTATACGCCAAATGACCATTTTGCCCATGTGGGTTAGGGTGATTCCAATGGACAGGAGAGCAATTTCAGGCTGTGCCCCTGTGGGGCTCGTTGGTACTTTGAGGTATGCTTTGGCTTTTTCTGGCCTCTGGTTCCTTAGGAAGGGGGAAGAGGAAGTGATTTGATTATTACTTACTCCCATACTTTTTCTAATTCCACGGCTTTGGTTGAGTTCATGGTTTCAATGTTTAAAATCAAACTATAATGCCTAGTAGAAAATAATAGAAGTGTTAACTATTAATTGTAAATCATGTTTAGCGATTAACCAATGGTCAGAGGATTGAGCTTGAACACTAATTTTTGAGGGAGGAGATGCAACACTTTTTCTTTCAGCGTTTTTTTAGCTTTGCTACAGGGGCCCAAAATATGGGACCAACAGGAGGGGGACATTATGCCCCTTCCTATTGCATAATGAGCTGACCATAATTAATGATAGTCACATTATTATTCAATAGGAGGGGGCATGTCCCCCTCCAGTTGGTCCCATATTTTGGGTCCTTGGGAATTTTTCCTTTTTTTTTTTCCTTCTCAATTTCTTAAGGTATTGTATTAGAGATACAGAGCAAATCGAAAACAGCCAAAAAAAGCAGCAAAGGAAAAGATAATTAATTGTGTTCACTATTATAGATAGAGATGAACACGAAATAAAGAAATTGGTTTATTCATTAAGGGTGAGGTATGAACGTGGTGTTTGTGGACAACAATTATAACATTACTAGTTTGGTTGTCTGTAATAAATGATGGCAAAACCCTACGAAATAACTCTTTCTTTTTCTATTTCCCCCTCTGCTTGCTTGAAAATATATAATGTTTTCTTTTCCTCACATATTGAATGGTCGCTTGTGTTGATGACCTAGTGTTACTGCACCATGGAGTGTTTTAGGGTTTCAATGGCTCTGTCTTAGCGCTACATGGAGAGCTCCATATATAGATGTTGCATGGCTCCAAAAAGCATGTATAATAATTAATAGCAATAACAATGATGAGCAGTACTCAAGCGAGGCACTTGATTGCATGTACGTAATCATCAACAAAGCCACTTGAACTTATTTTTTCCCCCCCTCAACATATGACTGGGCTTCCAAATTCTAAAAGGAAGTATAAAACAAACTTTTTTAGGTGTGAGGATCTCTTGGTTTAGCAAAGGGTAGAGAGAGGCTGAGAGGGGGAAAGTTGAAAGCACAAGAGAGGATCTCCCCCCTCAATATTCCATTTTGCATGCAAGAAAACTTTTGAGTTGTTGTTGGGAGTTTGCTGTTTCGGTAAAAATTCATTAGTACGTGGAAGCCTTTGAAAGCAGAATATAATGAGGAAGAAAGGAAAAAGTAGCTAAAGAGAGGATTGCATGCACAGAGACTTGCAGGGGTTATCAAGTTCATTTCTTAGACACGTGTAAAAAATAAGAACGAACTTAATAACAATGAGATTTTATTGTAACACGACGTAAATCTTCTAAAAATATTACAGGTATTTTACACGTACAGAAATAATGATATGACTGTACCCAACGAGTGGAAAATAATCAGTACTTATGAAATATATGAGGTGGTACCGTAGACATAAACATATTTCTTCAGGAACTTTCACAGGCAAAATTCAAGCAGAGAGTATAGGCTAGAAAACAATGCTTGCTCTCTTATTGTTCCATCACTTTCTACTTCATATGCTATGATTTTATGGAAAAAGCCACAAAGAAAAAGGACCTCCATTACTTTTCTCTCTAGCCTTTTTCTCTTCATATGCTATGATTTTATGGAAAAAGCTCAAGTACTAATACCTTTTACAGACAACTTTTTCAAAACTCGTATGAAGGGAATGGCTTCACAAATAAATAATGTTCGGTGCACAGAATTGCCAAGCCATGTGAAACATGATCTCATCTTTGTACCTCAACCTTTGAGCTCACTAAATAGCGCTTGCTTATATATCCTATTGTTTCAACTACATTTCAATTGTATACCCCCATCTTGTGTTTTTGGTAGCAAAAAAAAATATACCCTGATGTTTTTGAACTTGCACTTGTATACCCTCATTTTTTTAGCAGCAATTAAATACCCCTAAAGTTTTTACCGCTAGTGCTTAAATACCCTAAAGTTTTTAAAACTTGCGCGTAAATATCCTCGGTTACGCAAACTTGAGGTTATTTAAGTGTAAGTTTTAAGAATTTTAGGGTATTTAAGTGTCAAATTTAAAAACTTTAGGGTATTTAAGTGCGAGTTTAAATAACTTTAGGGTATACGAGTGCTGTCAAAACCAACTGAGGGCATACAAGTGCAAGTTTGAAAAACTGTAGGGTATTTGCTACCAAATACAAATACAAGTGAGGGTATATAAGTGAAAACTAGATGGAACAACAGGGTATATAAGTGCTATTTAGCCGTTCAATAATCATATATATATGTGCAAGGGAAAAAGATGTAGTCGCTGGGTTTACCGCTTGGATGGGTACGGAGCAGGTTCAGGCCCGAAGGCCGAAAGCCACTGTAAGGCCACGGGCTTGAGTTGCTGGGCAAAAAAACGCATCCAAATACTGTTGATATGATCATATTTTTGTCATCGGAACAGTTCGATAAATAATGGCAGGAGATTATATACACAGCCAAAAATAGAACAACTCGTACAACAAACATTTCAAACGCACCATAGATTGACTAGGGGAACAATTAATTGTCTCAAACACTTCAATTTTCATCCCCTCAATGAATTGAATAAAGAGAACATGTTCATCTTGCAGCTTTGAGTGAGAAAACCTCATGGTTTGCTTGCATCAATTAATCCATACTTCAATGGAAATGTATATAAGATTTTCGAAAAGTCGCCTTTGCCAAAAATTAGGATGATCAGTACCAACCGAACTACAGGGGCAAAGGCCGAAATTGAGGCATCATTTCTTCTTGTTACATGCTTTGTTTAAAGAGAGGCTGGTGAGCCAAGCCTGGTCGGCGATGACAGGTTCATCGTTATCGTTCCGGTGCCATGTCCACCGTGCATGACTATGGTTCACGATATCGAGTTCTCCGTGTCCGAAGCTCGCCTCTCTAAACTTTGAAATCTTAGGCTGCGGATCTATGTAATCCGATGCGAGTCCTTCCTTGTTGCCTCCATCTCCAATGGTTATATGCACCGGTCCACAATCATCCTCATCATTGTTGAACACCCTCGTCTGCCATTTAAAAAAAAAAGAAAAAAAAAGAAAAGGGAAATGTCAGTACTAATCACTTCATTAGTTTAGCTACTGGAAGCTACACTTGTAGTTGCATGCGACTAGTACGTTTTGAGTAGTTGCATTTCTTCATTAACTTACAGATATAGTTTAATTTGCAATCACATTTGCATAGAAAAAACCCTCTATTGTGACTAAAGGTCTACACAGATTCTTGTCTACTTGTGTATATCATACTTGCAACCTTTTTGAGGTGCATATAGTGCAATTTATATTGCAATTTGCAACCAATCTCCAACAGAAGCGAGAAGTCCCGACAGTTCAAGACAAATATCTGCAACTGCAACTATATGGATGGTGCATGTTACTAAAAATTTGAATCTGAAGAAGCAATTCCGTGCAAAACTGCAACCACATGCATCGAACATTCGCATCGCAATTACAGTTACAGCACACCAAAAGACCTCGTAAGTCGAGAGTTTCGTACTTACAAATCGTTCATAGGCATGCACATGACCAGCAAAGACGACATCGACGCGACCGCCGTATAAAATTTCCTCCAGGGACGCCCTCATGTCCTCGCCTTCACCTTGATGTGCGGTGTTACTGTTATACCACGGCGCGTGTATCAGTACCACCGTCCACATCCTCCTCCGGTCAACCTTACCCAAATCCTCCACCAACCACTTATACTGACCTGAACTCGAATCAAAATCAGCGTACGAGCCCAACATGATCACATGAACCGAGCCATTTGCGACATCAAAGGAGTAGTAAAGGTTTGATCTTGACCCGCTTAAATCGTAAGGCATTCTCCATCTAGCGTTGTACGCTTTGAATGGTTTTGTTTCGACAATTGGTATTTTCTCGATCTCATGGTTGCCTTGTGTGACCATCCAAGGCCGGGTGCTGGAGAGAGGCTCGATCAGGCGACCGAAGGAGTCCCACCGCGGCTGGTTTGTGTCGGCGTAGGAGAGGTCGCCAGGGAGCAGCAAGATGTCGTAGTTTGAGTCGGTCATGTGTGTGAGGGTCGAGTTTGTCCAATCTGTCTGGCCTAAGTCGCCTGTTCAGAACAGCAGGCTATTATGACATGTACGTATGTATGTATGCATGTATGTACGTGCGAATTAAACAGAACATAGAAGTTAAGTAGCTGCAGCATATAGTATTAGGTTCCTATGTTAATAAACGATGAGTAAAATTGGCGTCACGCTCTGAATTTTGAGAGTAGATTACCAACGATGGCAAATTTGATGGGAAGTACGGGAGGAGGTGTCTTGAAGGAGAACTCGCGAGCCGGATTGGAGCCGCAACGGTAGTAGTAAACTGTATCGGGTTGCAAAGGGCCAATAACTACATCATGAATCTGTCCTGAATTGTACATGACGTACGAGTAGGAGGAGGCAGAGCCAGAAGCAGAGAAGGGGTATTCACCGGAGACGGTTCCGTATTCTACGGTTGACGGAGCATCGTCGTCCGTGATCCATGTCACTCTCATTTCGTCTCTCCCCGCTAGGGATATATGCACCTGTAACGTTAACCATAAGGAAATGTGAGATTTTCTTGATTCTGCGAATTTTTTCGTAAAATTCTCACCAGCAACTACCCATGGTGGTTGCTCAACTGCCTGCTACATCTGTAACACCGCTGCAACTGACTTTTAAAAAGTTTGTCAGTTGGGTTGTTAGCCCACCAAAGCGTTGAAAAACCTTAATCAGTACAGTACTAATTCACTTTGAAATTCCCTTAATTAATTTTTTGCATTGACCTAAGAATAGACAGTCGTTAGTTCACCCATTATCTAGCGAATTTGGGCCAGTACTAGATTGCTTAAGACGATTCTAACTCTTATATCGGAGGAATATAGAACAAATGCAGGAGTTGAATCGATCGGCGTTGACAAGCAGGAGAGTAATTAATCAGAATCAGAAACACGTACAGTCCGTTCTCTAGGATTAAAAAGATAAAATTGACAGAGAGAAGAACGGAGAGAAATGTGGCTTACCTGTTGAGGAGTGAGCTCGTCAGCATCGTCAGCAAGAGGAATAGCGAGGGTCTCTCTCGCCTTCGGGCGTTCGTAGGACACAGACTCTTGAAGAAGAAAGGCGAAGATGATTCCTGTGATAAACGCGACGGAGCTAAAAGAAGGGAGCGAAAGTCTCATTGTGTTCTCTGAAATATTGAAGAAATATATATGCATGAGAGCGATGCAATTTAATTATAAGGAGAAGGATATCCCAAAGATGCGAAGCAAATTATTTTAGGTGAAGCGTGCAGGAGCAGTTGGACCTATACTTTATTAATATTAATTAGTCCGTTGATGCTTAGGAAAGTTGTCATGACAAAGCCACGATCTAACAAACGTAGGAGACCAGTATTTGGGTAGCACAAATCTACTAAGCCTAGCCATTCACAAATTCCAAACAAATCTATGTACTACGAGACAAGCCAATTAATTATATTTTACAGATTCTATCAAAGACCAAAATTGTCAAGCTAGTTCTTTTTTTTTACAGGCTGAAATGGAGGCCAGTTCATAGACCATCACCAATCCTCTCATAATTAGGAAATATCGAATTTTTTTGAGGGTTAATTTGCAAAAACGATAACTTTGAGGTGCAAAAGAACTAGGCCTGTCCATTATTTTATTAATAAATTATAAAAAAAAACAAAAAAATTAATAAAAAATAATAATTTTATTAATCAACATAAATTACAAATAAAAAATTATAAAAATAATTTTTTTATTAATAATTAATAAATTATTTACAAATTACAAGTATAAATTTATTTTGGAATTCATCGCATCACAATAGATAAGTACATCCCAACTAGTTTTTTTTAAAAAAATTTCTTTTCTTTTTTTTTTAATAAAAAAATGCTAAAAATTAGTTTAATATTATTATATTTTATATAATTATGTATTAGTATATACTTCTAAATTATTATGTAACTATATATTATATATACATATATTATATGTAAATATATTGTATATATTTATAAGTTATAATTTAAGAGAGAGAGAGAATCGCATAAGTAACCCTGTAGCCGTTGCTCGTTGGGCCAATGGGGAAGTAACCGTTGTAATATACTATACTTATATACTAAGAGAGAGAGTATACACACACACGGGCTAGAACTCGGACTTGGCCCGGGTTTCCGGGCCGGGCCCGGGCCGGGTTTCCGGGCCGCGGCCTTGGACACCCCTAAAAAGAACCCTACATGCTGGATTTAATATTTATCTACTAATTGTAGGATTAATCTTGGGTTTGAGGTGATCAATCCTTTCTGCGCTATTCTCTGCCTAAATTTTAAGTGTATACACTCACAAATTAATTAATTATTATGTTTCCCCCCCATGTTGTGTCCAATAATTATCTGTATCACATCATACTTTGGTGTAACGTAGCTTAAGGAAGTAACGCAACAACATGAATCTTATGTTCCTCCTCGTTTTAGCGTTAAACAAGTTGGTTGAAAAAGAAAGATAATACTCTTTGTCAAAAGAAATAAAATAAATAGAATTATTTTTTGGATAACTTATTTTATTAGACAGTGATACTGTATTTGTAAGGAAAGCTATAGCTCAGTAAATTAAGAACCATTATTATGCTTATTAAAATGTTTTTTTTGGGTTGCCTGTTTCAAGCTTAAACAAATGCCACATGAGATTCTTGAAAATAAATTCAGAGAAAAAAAAATCGAAAAAAAATATATTTAGCTTATACTAGTTAAAAATTTAGAAAAATAGTTATCATTTTTATACGAAAAACAAAATCTAAATGCCTCAGCTGGTCCTAAAAACAGGGATATTTTGTGAAACGAATTTCTCCCGCCAATAAATATAATATATTTAGATAAATCCATGCATGTTAATTATAAAGGTTATATAAATGTAATTAAGTTCTTCAATATATCTGCCATATATATCATATACTTGTACCTCTCATCACATTATATCTTCGTAATTGACCCTATAATAATTCTTCAAGTATGTACACCGCAGCATGAATCGTATCTTCCTCCTCCTCGTCAGTACTTTAAAAATTTGGTTGAAAAAGAGAGCTAGTGTATTTAAAGTTCTTGGTCAAAAGAAAATGAAATTAAAAAAATAATAATAATAGGATATTTAAAAGTTCTTCCCTCGTTCATTTCAATATCCACACCGATTTGTTCGCAAACCCAGATTCCTATTCGTAATTAATTAACCGTCCGATAAACGATGAACGCCCCGTGATGGCGCCACCCGCTCCCACGCGCGCAGGTTCGAATGGCACGTGTTC